>NW_020664980.1:4460122-4463974 GCF_002925995.2 Terrapene triunguis | reverse complement strand
GGGGGTGGGGGCTTGGTATGGCGCTCGGAGGGGGGGCGGGGGCTTCGGGCGGCGTGGCGCTTGAAGGGGCGGGGGCTTCGGGCGGCGTGGCGCTCTGGGGGGCGTGGCTTTGGGCGGCGTGGCGCTCTGGGGGCGGGGCTTTGGGTGGGGTGGTGCTGGGGGGAGCGCTAGGGGGAGTTCGGCTGCGCGGCACTCGCGGGTGGGGGTATGGCAGCGCGGTGCTCATGGGGTGGGGGCGGCCCTCTTCTTTTTTGCCTGGGGCAGCAAAAAAGTTATAGCCAGTCCTGGTACACACTATACATTTTTAAAGTGATTTATTTTGAAAACTTTTCAGATTAGTTTTACAGCTATATCAGAAAATGAATGATTGTTTGGTTATTTCATTTACCAAAGGTAACTGAAGCAGATGTTTATGAAGTCACTGGGAAGTGAACTATCTCCAGTTCAACAGGTTAATTTGGAGGATTTTCTTGCCATGCTGTATGAGGAGGAGA
Organism: Terrapene triunguis; assembly: GCF_002925995.2. Taxonomy (NCBI): domain Eukaryota; kingdom Metazoa; phylum Chordata; order Testudines; family Emydidae; genus Terrapene; species Terrapene triunguis. The sequence continues at coordinate 4,463,480 of NW_020664980.1, read as the reverse complement.
ACATCACCAGACAGACATTTAAATTGTTTTATTTAACTAAAACAACAACATTATGTATTCTTGATTTTTTTCTTCAACAGCAAACATATAATATTTTAACAAAACAAGCATATGAATTTTCGAATTTAGTTAAACATTCAAGTTTTTTAAAATCAGGTTTGTTTTTGTTAAAATTGTTTTTAGTAGTGAATAGTGAAATGAAATATTTAAAAAAAAATTAAATCAACTATGTGAGCTAGGTCAACGTGAGAAACTTAAAATATTGGCTTCTGCAGCTAACTCAGTCGTCTTCACCTTCATTTTCCTGTTTGTTCATAATCTGGAAAAGAAAAACAAGCTTTCCTGCTTTTTCAGGTCCCAAACGATTTCTCAATTTGGAATGAATTAGTCCAAAGGAAGAAAATATTCTATCTATACCGGCAGAAGAAGCTACTGGTGTTTAAAGTGAGATTATCACTTTAACAGTCTCTAAATCCAAGTGTTTAAGTGACTTCCTCCAGTTCAATGGTGTGACTTTCTTTAAACATCATCAGCAAACATATATTTCATGAATGGTTCTTATTCCCAAACTGGGTCTCTTTTACGGCCTGCTGCCATTATAGGTTTTCCCTTCTAGTGAGAGAATGGTATGGTAGATCTCAAATCAATGAAGGCTATACTCAGAAAGACCACAAGACTTCTGGAATATGCTCCTCAAACAGTTTCAGTTTTGTTTCTACTGCCTGTCCCTCCCTTCTCACATTTATCTCCAGACTTCTTCTCCTTGTCCAGATCTATTCCACCCCCAACAATCTTCTATTCATTGAACTTTTTGAAACTCTGCACTTTTAGAGAGAGGTAACGGATTGACTCTGTGTACACAAATTTGCAGAGGGACAATAGGGTTGAGGTCTGTTATTTCTCACCTCTATATATTATTTATTTATTTTAAAACATTTTTGCTGTTAACAAGTATGTTATCTCCGGAGACACAAATCCACAGTTTGAGAACTGCAAAACTAAGCATCTCTGATGGTATCCTCTAGACTGAGCATTGAGTCCCATTGGGTAGATAGAAAGATTAACCTAAATAATCTATACAGAAGCCCCTGGAACCCCATAAGATCGGGTTCCTAATCCATGAACTATTGGAACTCATTTACAAAACTTTTCTTAAACATTACGTGAATATATTGTCTCTTACTATAGAATTAGAATTTATAATCCCTATTCCCTGATGAGATATCTTTGAGCTATAATGTATCTTATAACTATCTTATAATGTATCTTAAAACTATCTTTAGATAGGTTTTTTCCTCGAAAAGTATTTTATCAAAAAATTCGATTTAAATAAAAACATTCCATTTTTTTTTTAAATCATTGATTTTTATCCACCCTGGTAATATAGTTCCATGACTACTTCCCTTTGACCCCCCATGACCTTTCTCCCAGACTTTCTTGTCAAAATCATACCCCTCTTTATCCCATCTGCATCCTTCTTGAGATAACATTAACTGGCTTTGACTGCCTATAATTCATATTATTGAACTCTTTATAATGTATACAGAGTCACTTAATAAATAAATACAAATTACATATGAAGGATATTAACAAGAAATATAGTAATATTAGTAGTGTTTGACTGGCTTAGATGTCTAGTTTTCAAGAGTATGGGTCGTGGTTAGTTGAGCTGTACACAATTAGGATAGGTGCAGAATTCTGCTTTCAGTTGATAAATTGAATACTGATGCAGTTTTAAATTTTTTGAAGTGTATATTAGATACTGTCTAGATTGCATTAAAATACCTATATATTCTAGGGAAGTTTTACTTTTATGGAAATATAAAACATGCACCTGTTCTCTCTAGGTGTGATTGATTTAGTGTTCTAGTAAGCCATGCATTTAGGGCAGTAACATTCCTGTGTGCTCCCTTTCAACCACGAGTTTATGTATATTCTCTGGAGTCCTTTTGCATTTTTCAGTGCACACATTTTGCCTCAGATGTGCCTCACACGTGCTTTCTGTTGCGCAGGTCTGACAATGGAGACCCGTCAACAAGAATGCATTGGAGAGACAATCTGCCCATTGCTCTACAAGTGTTTTCCTCGCCTCCATGTTAAACTTGGTTAGTGCAAAATTAAATAGCTCTATTTTATTTTTAAAGCATTTAGATTTAAAATTCCTGGATCTAAAATTAAGCTCTTTGTCACACTGCCCAGTGAAAGAGAGAGAGAAGGAATAGAAGTTGGTATTTAAGACTCAGGGTCATTTTATGGCACCCGGGATACTTCTCTTAATCAGCGGACACGGACAGTGGAAGGAAAAGGATGGCCTTTTGGCCATAGTGAGTCCGCGGTCCCAGTTTGCAGCTTCCATTCTTCTTTAAGCCAATGAACCAGTTCTTATCTGCATGCTTCTTAGACGTGTACGTGTTGTAATGATTTTCTTCCATTCTTTCCAAGAACAAGCATTCCTCACCAGGTAACAACTGAAAAAGAGTTCCAAGTATCTACGGTGAGAGCAAATGGCATAAGCATGCCCCTAAGTGCAGTGATCTAGACTCAGTTAGACTTGGGGAGTCGTAGTTTGCCATGAGGCTCTACCCAAACCCCCCCTTTAAGACCATTGGTTTTTGAATCTGACTCCATTCTATTAATACAATGTTCATTTGAAACAGGCACTTTCCTAAAATTGGTGGAAGCTCGTGCTAAGTAGGTTTCCTTGGCTTAGCTAACTTCTCTACAGTAACTTGTTCATGGCACCTGCATTTCAATCAGCTACAAGTGAGCTGTGACACTATCCTGTCTGCAATCAGTTCCTTTGTCAAAGAACCCCACCGCCTCCTGAGCAGCTACACATCCTGGGCCCAATTCATCCGTGGTGCAGTTCCATTGAAATCAGTGCAATTGGTCCACTCTTTCTGCAGCTGCCAAGTAGCTAGCTATGGCTGTGGAATTATATCAGTAAGCTGCTTTCATGAGCACTCACCAGCTCTGAGACACTGTGACAGAATGCAGGGGAGTTTTGACCTGCTCCTTTTCCGACCTGGGCCGGTTCATCCCTCCTTAGGCAACCTGGTGACCCCAAGCTTCCCAGGGATCACTACATTGATGCCGAATTTAGTGCGGACACCTGATTGGCATAGCCTACTGCAGTCCAGAACTCCTGAGTTCAAGCGATCCGCTGGCCTCAGCCTCCCAAGTAGCTGGGATTACAGGTGTGCGCCAGTGAGCCTTCACTTTGATCACTTAAGGCATGTCTACACTTAAGATGCCCTATGTTAGCAGCCATGTTTTCAGTGTGCAGCAGGGTGCTGAGATCTTGGGGAGGGCAGCTGGGCTCCCAGCGGGGAGATCCATGCCTGGAGCCTGGTGTGGC
>NW_020664980.1:4436381-4460112 GCF_002925995.2 Terrapene triunguis | reverse complement strand
GCCCCATTCCCGGCAGGGAGCCAAGGAGCCTGGTGTGGCTGCCCCATTCCCGGCAGGGAGCCAAGGAGCCTGGTGTGGCTGCCCCATTCCTGGAGAGAAGCCCGGGTAGGGCAGCTGGGCTCCAAGCAGGGAGATTTGTGCCCAGAGTCCAATTAGCTGCTATGCTCCCTGTGGGGAGCCCAGGGGTCAGCCTGAGCCGGGAGCCTGGGTGGCAGCCCGGCTTCAAGTGGAGCCCGACCAGCACCCAGGCTGGCGAACCAGGAGCCAGCTTTTGCTGGAGCCATGAAATTGACAAGAATGACAGCCAATAGATATAAGTAACAGTGTCTACAGGGTCACTGTGTCACCGTAACTGCACTGACATAAGCCCTACGCCTCTCCTGGAGGTGGAGTTGTTATGCCTGTGTAGTAGGGCACTTACATCGGTGGGAGCAAGGCTGTAGTGTGTACACTGACATAATGAGTTCGACGTAAGCTGCCGTATGTCGACCTAACGCTGTAGTGTAGACCATGCCTTAGAAGCTAATTAGTTCTCCAGGAAAAGCTGATTAGGATTAATGAACTCAGTTGGCCATCAGTCCAGGAATGATCAGAGGCACAGGAAGGAAGTGCAAGGGGAGAGAAGAGCGAGGGGAGAAGGGAGGAACAGGGCTAGCTGGGGCCTAGTTACAGAGAGTCTCAGAGTCAGGAGACCTCTGCTCCTCTCAGGAGAGAGCCTAAAGCTTGGCAAACACTGTAAATAGGTGGGAGCACGGGGGACCCTGGTGATATTGGTGAAGGGGACTTGAAATAAATCTTCACTGATAGCGCACCTGGAGGACTCGGTGCAGTTTCTGGGGCAAGAAGGTGAGGTGGAGCAGGGCCCCTGTGACAGATGCACGTGCTTAACAGAGAAATCAGCAATTGTATGTCATACCAAAATTAGGGTGATCTCAGGTCAGTTGTTAACAGACATCATGTGTGGCACTAAGTGTCCTCATTGGGAGAATGACTGGAAAGGCCGAAGTTTGAATGGCTTGGAGACACTGCTACCTTCTCCCTCATACAGGTGGTCCCTGCAGATCACGGCTGAGGCAAATTGGCAAGCAGGTGGCTGGGAGCTATGCTGCTACCTGTGGTTTACTTAATCTGAGAACAGAAAACTTCACCTCAAATCAATACCTTTTTAGAAGCACTAAATTCACCTAGAAAGGATATTGAGAAGTTTTAAGCTACAACGCAACATTTGCATCATAGAATGAAGAGTCTGATGTGATGCATCCTGAAAAAAGGGAGTTTACAAAACAGGACGATGGCCAGCCCCAGGGCAAGCAGCTGCAACTTCACTGCAGTCTATGGGCAAGAGAGAAGTTTTGGCCAAGAGATCCTAATAGAGTCTCTTTCTGAAAACTGGCAGCTGAAAAGACACTATAATGATGCTGCTACTGCTTCCAACTATGAACTATAATATGTTAAATATTTTGGGGCACCGTTACAAGCTTTTATTTATTTATTCATTCCAAAAATAAATTTGGGTAAAGAGTGGTGATCCAGCTGCAAAAATAACAAACAGACTAAATGTTGCTTGTGGGTTACATTACTCAGAGCTACCAGATTTCTGCCAACCTCAAAATTCTCAATGTCTGGTACCACATCAACCTCATACTTACTGATCCATATAAAAGTCCATTGGTATCCATAGCCAAAAACTGTCCAGACTCAGTGCTCTTTATATATACTTCACCCACGCTTTCCGCACTTAGCTGCAGCTGAACTGAAAGTAAAAATAAAACAACAAAAATAAAAGAAAAAAAACAAAAAAAAGTCGTCACAGATATGGCAATGCTTCTAGGAAGGTTAGCAATGGGAGAGAATTGTATGCTGATCCAAAGTCCCTGTTCATAAGGGTGAGACTGTTTGTAAGGGAGACAATATATTGCTGAAACAGTAATAACCCTTCCTTGTCCGATCCCCGTCCCCATGTTTTAGGAACGAAGGGCCAAATTTTATTTTATTTACACCAGAGGAAGACATTTTTTAAAAAAAGCACTGGATAGGGATTCAGGAGATCTGGGTTATAGTTCTACCTAACAAACCTGCTCTGTGACCTTGGCAAGTCACGTAGTGCTTTCTGCCCCTCAGCTCCCCACCAGTAAAATAGGTATAGTAATAATCTTTTCTCCCATCCTTTGTTCCTTGTCCATGCAGAGTGCTAGCTCTTTGGGGAAAGCACTGTCTCTTACCATGTGCAGCTACAGCAGATAGCACAACAGCACATAGCACAAGCACAACCTTGATCTTGGTTGGAGCTTATTGGGGCTAATGGAACACTAATAATAATAGTAATAATCCAATGACATGGAGTTACTCCGATTTCATGTACATACTCTGAGAGCAGAGTTCAGCCCCAAATCTTTTTTTATTTAAAAGTTTCTTATTCATATAATGTTTTGAGTTCATGTTTATTAATGTCTAAGTGTAGTTATTCTCCCAGCCACAAAGGGTACTAAATAAGTAGGAAAGGTCAGTCTCCATCCTAGAAAATATCTCCTTTTGGAGGCAGGTCAAGTGATCACATTTTTATACTACTATAATCTGGGTAGCTGCCCCGCCATGATGTAAACAGAGAGAGAAAACAATTGGCTACTGAAGAAAGAGCTGGATAGTATAATGCAGTGGTTCTCAAACTTTAGCAACCTGAGGACCCCCATTTTGATTTAAATATTTTCACAGACCCTCAGCCCCCTGCTCAGTCCCCACCTCTACTCCACCCCTTCCCCCAAGTCCCCATCCTTCCTCTTCCTTGCCTCTTTCCACCTCCTCCCCCAAGTGTGCCTCCCCCACTCCTCCCCCCCCCCCCCATGCCTCCTGTATGCCGATGAACAGCTGTTCCGTGGCGTGCAGGAGGCACTGGGAGGGAGGGGGAGGAGTTGATCAGCAGGGCCAGCGGCCCTGGACATGACTCATGGACCCTCTGGAGTACCCGCAGGGGTCCACAGACCCCAGTTTGAGAAACTCTGGTACAATGTATTAAATCTCTGACCTGTCAACTGAGACTGCTAATAGGGCGCCAGTTGGTGGTAAATTTTGTGACATGGAGAGTTGTCCACTAGGAACTGGACTGAGACCCTGAATCACTTCAACACAGGCCACCAGACTTTGACTTTCAGTCACTACCAACCTAGACTGGATTTGAACTGGTGACTTTGACGGGGGGAAAGCTCTGTGTATCCCTGTTGTGTCTCCTGAGGCCAGCGAGCAGGCCCTAGTGTCTATACCACACTTGATGTCCTCTTACATAAAATTGCATTTTTAAAAAAACTTCCAATTTGAGCTGCGTGGACACTCTTTCCTGCTGGTTATCTTTCTTCTTAGTTCACTCTGATGGTCTAGGCAAAAATGATTAAAAACCCAATGCTCATTTCTTTCAAAAATATATTTCCACTAGGGAGGGGATCCAATACATAATAATGTTTAGGGAGCATTCTTGAAAACTCTTTCCATTCAGATAGAAGACTTAGATGCTGCTGTGATGGGCAGCTAGGCAGAAATATTGTAGCCAGCTTTAGTGTGAATAATTGAAACATCACTTTAAAACAGGCAAATAACTATTGCGTTCGTCATGTGAAGAGTCTTACAAAATCAGGATCAGGAAGCATCATATTTCTAGGCCTCCAGTCAGTTTTCTTCCGCCCCGGAAAGACTCGTTATCAAATAGTGTCCATGACCTGGGGAAATCCAGTGCCACTGGGGGACAAGTTAGAGATGTTTTTAGCTGATTCCTTCCTTATTTTATTTTAGTCTCATTTTGGCAAGATAAAAAGTAATATCGTCTCTTGAAATGACAGACGCCCTTGTCCCTGTGAAACCTTTGTTGCTATGGCTCAGATCCTTTAATCAGGCACTTACTGTTCAGTAAATAATGTTTGATTAGCAAATTGGATGGGAGCAGATTTGCTGTCATTTGTGACTCCTTTGTTTGCTCTGTTCAAATTGGGATCTTGCATTCAGCACGTCCTTGAAATGGAACACCACCAGTCTGCTTATGTTCTGCTCAGAGCTGCATTCCCAGAACCCGGTAAAGGGAGTAAACTAGGAAGGAGAGAGGGAAACAGGAAGAGAGGCTGCTACATAATTAAAATAGTCATACAAGAATGAGAGAGAGCATCCACCCGCAATGAAGAAGCAAAGTCCTCTCTGGCTGGCTGTACAATTTCTAGGCTGGTAGCAGGTAGCAACGTGGCTGAAAGGGAAAAAGAAGAGAGAAGTAGTTTGGGAAGGAAGAGCAGGCAAGAGCCCATGCACGGATTCCTCACAACCCTCCCCACCAGAACTAGGTGAAATAGAGAATAATTAAGAATCAGCCCCAAACCTTTGTCCATTTTTGGAATTGAGCATGAACTTCACGTTTAAGAGTCCAAAATGTTCTGTGAAGTTTTCTTTCTTTGTCTGATTTCCAGAATCAGAATTGCCTGAATATTGCAAGAAAGATGCTGCTGGTGGGATTACTAATTAGAACTGGATGCATGGGGGGAGAAGTGCCAGAAAGATTGTTCTCAGCAGATCTCCTAGCCAAGTTTGCACTCAGATAAGCATCCAAAGTTTTGGATAGTTATGAGAACAATCCCCAAATCCCAAATCTTTTGTGATTTGTGCATGAGTGAGCATTTGCAAATACAAACACACGCTCCATTAGCTCTATCGGCAGGAAAATCTTAAATTACAGATCTTCTCTTCCCCTTTGCTTTCTTGTGACCAGAGGCTCATTGTTTTCAGTGTGGCATTGGGGATGACCTTATTGCTTCTGAGTAGAGTGAATTATTTTGCTGGTAGCATAACACTCAAGAGAAATAAGAACCCACTGAAGTGGGTTCTTGGCTGCTCCCTGTCAGTCAATGCTTTCTACCAGCCATATGAATAACATCCAAAAGGGAGAGTCTGGCCAGGTGAGGTCACCAGCCTGCCCACGCATTGAGGGTGTGTTTTATTGGGCAAATTCTCATCCCACTTAAGTATGTATAAAATATAGAGGCATGGAACCTGCTTAGCACATAACTTTCAGTGCACAGAAATGTTCTCTGTACCCAGGGTTATTCCATTGGCATGTATCCCTTTAAGGAGTTTCCTCTATAAATATTTTTCATCAGGATGTCCAAGTTTAGTAGCTCATTGACATTCAGTTCCTTTCTGGCAAAGGTTTGCAAACCTACATCCTTCAGCAAGCAGCACTGGCAACATGCAAAGGGGAGTAAGCAGCTTGTCATGAGTGAACCATGGTGGAGAACTCGCCACGTTAGCTGGCCATTTCCTTCTAGCGCAACCTACTCTGATTCCTTGCTGGAGGAAGAGATCAAAGGAAAGGATACACGTTCTTGGTGCCTGGAGCTGGCAAAGGTCTGGGAAGGTAACAGATTTCCCAGAACTATTCCTGATTTTGGGGTGGCTGAGTCTGGCACTCAAAAGTCGCCGCTATGTGGTGGCCTCTAGGTAATTAGTTGATTGCCACATGCTAGTTCGTAGTGGGTAAATATCCGTTTCACAAAATCACCACTGCTGTTGGAATGCGTTGACACTCTTGTTGGCAGTTTCAGCAGAGACACTAAAGGCTGGATGAGCCTAGAGGATGAACTGCTTCTCACCTGGAAAAGTAGTCCCCAGCTCAGGGCTGAGGCAAGCTGGGGGAAGCCTGCATTACCGCTGACCATGCCCTACCTGTTCTGCAGCTTTTATCACTGCCACCTCAGCTAAATCGAGCATTGTAAAAATACGTAAAACAAAGTGGAAAGGCAACATTGGTCACTAGCAGCACCATCCACCTCCCCGGTCCTGTCTGGGTTAGTGTTCTGTGGAGGGCCTCCCAGCATTTCTGATTGACAGGGTTTTGTTTGTCCAGTTCCAGGTATTTCCCGCCCTCCCCAGCCCTGTGTGTCTAACTTTAACATGGCTTCAGTTGGGTGAACTGGCATGACACCAGTGTTCAGAAATGACTGTCTGAGTCCCAAAATAAACCAGCGCTTAGGCTGTGATTGCTCGTAGGAGATCATAAGCTTATGTTCCTACACACATATGCCTATGAAGACTTGTGAGGTCAATTTATTTGGCCACTGGGCCCAGAACCTCTGTGTCTTTGTTGGTTTAGATCAGATACTTACTATTAAAGGAATGTATAGCAGTTTATAGGCTTAAAAATGTATATTCCTAGGATGCCCCTTGACAAATGGTGTGACTTGATGTTTGCTGTGAGACTCAAAGCTTGCTGTGTGTGTGAGGGTGCATAGGGGCTGCAGTGCCACCCAGACATAATCCCAGCTCCAGTAACTCAGTGCCAAAATGACAGAAGTCTGTCAGCACTTTCAGCACTTTGACTTGTGCATATTGTGAGCATGAACCTGCCTTCCAAAGAATCCCCCATGTTTGTTTTCCCACCTCCTCTTCTGAGCAGGGTTTGAGAAAGGTTACATGCCCAGTTTATTCTAGGTTAGAGACTTCCCGTCCCTTGCTATGTTTACTCAAAGTGAGGTCATCCTCCTTCAATCTGCTGTGAGGCTGTTTGTGTGTGTGTGTGTAAATGGCATTTATAATTAAAACTCTGCCACAAACTGGCTTTCACCAAAAAAATAAAGCGCTAAGTTTTTTTCAAGTGCTTTTCTTAGAATTTGTAAAGCACAGCTGGCTTCTCCCAGCACCACTCTTTAGCCAGATACAGCTGCAGTGTGTAGTCCAGCTATAGTCCAGTAAATATTCAGTAGCAGAGTTTACACATGCAACAGAAAAGGTTCCTGCTTTGAAATCAGTGCATTGAGACAGTGTGTTCTGATGAAGAAAAGCATAGCCTTACAATTCATAAACCCCGGACCACCTTAAGACAGAGGCTTGCTGTAGTCATTCCTTTTCCCATCCCTGCCTCCATCTCCCCATCCAGTTCCTGCCTGGCATTTATTTTAAAAAAACCCTCCCAAGCATTTTGAAAGTGTAATAACCCGAATAGCTTAGAACTTTCCAACAGATTCCTTGGAATTTAAGTCCATCTCTTTTCCCTGGCACAGCTATGTTCTATAGTACGGCGGAATGCTCTTTAACAGAACCAGTCATTCTGCAGAGCTCCAGATTAGTTCAATAGTGAGCTGTTAAGGGCTATGGGCTGAGGAATCCCATGGAGTTTTGGGACCAAATCATCAACCCACTCCCCCCTCCAATCTGGATGCTTTGCACTGCTCAGTTAACGCAAAGCAGCCAGAAAGCTCCCTTAAGGTAGCAACTGGGGATTATTCTGTTGTAAGAAAACCTCAGGTGGCATAAAGCTGCATAACCAGCTCTACACCATCTATTCACTCTTCCTGGCAGAGGCGGCACGTCAGGATTGCTTTGCACCCCAACAATCTCCAGCTGGTGGTATGGTCCCAAAAGAATTGCTACTGCCAGCGGAACCCGGAGCAGACTTCAGGTCCCCAGTTTGAGGAAGCAGTAAGGTAGCTGAAAGGAGGGAGGTGGTCCTTCTTGGGTCCTGGATCAAGCACAGCTTTGTCAGATCCACGGATCTGGCCTTGGGGTCTTGCTCATCCAGAACAGGCTGGGTTCCTTATAGATGTAAGGGAAAGTATCCCTATTGACTAATATGGTCAGCTACTGAAGAAGCCAAACATCCATCCCTTCTAGCCAGAGAAGCATAGAATTTGGTTTTTCATATCACGCTTTCATATAACGCTTGGTATCCCATAGCACTTTACAAAGCAATAATAATAGTAGTATATGCTTTGAACATGGAAGAAGTGAAACATGAGAATTTAAAGCATGGACAATAATGCCTTACAGTTGTACAAAAGTTTTCATCCTGAAGAACTCCAAAATGCACTTCAAAAATGTTTAGACCTCTGAAACGCAGCCACGCCTGGGGTGAAAGGTAGCAACAACCAGTGCTAGCAGTGTGGGGAGAGAATACTCCTAGCCAAGAGTGCTGGGAAGCTCCTACCCTTACTTACTAATCTTTGTATGAGATCATTAATTCCCTACACAGAATAGGCAGCACTTTGGGTTTGTTTGGGGTTTTTTTAAAGGTCTCTTGTCCCAGACCAACACACTGTAAAGTGCATAGTTCTCTGCCTCATTAGCAAAGCAGTATGGAGACTCAGGAGCTGAGCACTTGCAATGGGAAGAGGTTGGGAAAGAGAAACTTATTTGGCAAGATGGGTGGAAACTAGAGGAGTCACATGGCGTTCATGTTGTATGTGATTCATAAAGAAAATAGTAATTTTACACAGGCTTGGAAGTGTCCAAACATCCATAGCCAAGGCATATGTGAGCCCAGAACTATCTGCCAGTGTGAAGGAAATCAGATCAATGTCAAGAATGCATTAAAAGCCCCTGTTTAACCCTTGCTAGGTGTGACTGAATCTTTTGTATGTGTGTTGTAATCTTTGCATGGATGGGTGTATTGTTAAAATAGTTCTGTGATTCTTTTCCCAGTAAAGAAATGATAGCACCAAAAAACTGCAAAATTTCATTCTTTTTTTTTTTAAAGAACTGTGGGTAAAAAAAGTCTGCTTTAAATCATCATAAAAAAGCATCCAGAAAAAAGTTGCTGTAATAATCATTTATTGCGCCTTCATGCTAAAGGACCCCAAAACAATTTACAAACTTCAACTCCTATTCAGTGATAGCCAGGGATTCCTTCACCTACAACTGAAATGCATCTGCCATTGGGGTGAAATGCACCAGCTGTATGACAGTGCACAGCAATGCTATGTAGTAGTTAAGGACTGGAAGCAAAGAATAGTTCTGCATCTAGTTGAAACAGCAGGGGAACTTGGATACGCAGACTGTAATTACCCAAATAAGGGTACTCCTGCTAATGTGTCATGGGATCTTTCAAAACCTGTATGAAGGCCCACTCCTAGCAGCACCACATCCCCTAAAACCATGCTGTGATGTTGCTTCATTACAGACTGAAGCTGGCCTGATGAGAAACTGTATCTGAACAAACTGAAACTTTGGAGAAGTTCAGCTCTGAATAGTGCCGCTCAGGCCCACCTCTAGTAGAGACTCGGGGGAAAGGAGGATTCTTGCTGAATCAACTCTAGGACAGAGCTATTTGTGAGCAAACTAAAAGAGCTTGTCAGCCCACTGGGATCTCCTTCTAAGGCAGGTTCAAATGTATGAAAATGCTCCTTATGTCTGAAGATGCATTTATACATTGGAATATGGAAATTGTAAGGCAAACGGTGACTTCTGTGTGAGAAGTTTATCTCTGCTCTGGCTAGCTTGGCCCAGAACAGGTCCCCTTCTGACTCATCTGTTGGAGATGTCTGTGGACTGCAGTGATTCTGATTCCTGTCTTGACCCTAGTAACATGCCGGTTATGGGGAGGAGAGAGAGAATCCAGCCACATATGGGGACTCTGATAACTAGAGCCCTGCGTGGATACAAAATTTGGATCCACATCCATCTGCAAACATGGTCTGTGGATATCCACATCCACAGATTTGCAGGCCTCTACTGATAATTGGTTAAGTCTCTCTCTTAATGTTTTGCTACACCAGTTGGTAGTCACACAGTACTGTGTGTCCTTTATGCTACAGGAGCACAAATAAGCACATAAAACACATAACCAACTCAGCATAGAATTAACCATCCTTGTTTTGAGAAAATAAGTGCAATATGAGTGCATTTTTAAAATGATAAATCACAGAATAACTTTTTTGAGCTGAGTCTTTCCATCGTTAAACCTGCACGTCCCTCAGGAATGTACTGCACTTTGCTACATAAGGGAAAAGAAAAGTTAACCAATGGCAAGAGTAAATCCTGTGCAAAGCATTCCAATAGAATACATGACACACGCTTAGGAATCTGGGCCTTAACACTTGCTCCAGAGCATGACTTAACCTGCAAAAAAGGCACAGCTGTAACATCATAACAACCCTACTACCATGCTGAATCTTCTAGACTGAGGGAAATGCAGATACCATGTTTGACTGCTGAGTTTGCAATGTAGTATGTTGACATCCTCCTAAACCCCTTTCTTCTAGTTGCCAACTAACTGTGTAAACTGGGAACTGTGCTTCAGTTAGAATCTCAGTCTCTCCTGCTGTGGTCAGTCTTTCTGGTTTATTTTTTTAATGACTAATTTTATATTTAATATTTTGACAAATGTGAGGTATTGTACATCCTGTATCTCTGTAGAGTGTATATATAGTAGACCTTGTTTCACATGCTGAACCTCTGGATGGTTTGTTGCCATGGCAGGAGAGAGAACCTGGCATAGAGCATAAATACTCTACCTATCCCTTCTTGGCTGGAAAAGCAGCTGATGTGTAATGCCAGCCTCCCAGAGAAAAAGGGGCAGTAAGGTAAAGGCAGCACTAGTCATATAAGCCAAGTAAGAGCTGTGTCCTGAACACATTTCTGATTTGCTTACTGTGTTGGTCGCTTCGGTCCCTTGTCCCATCTACTTTGCCATCTGGAAGTATCCTCAAGAAGTAACCTCCGTTGCTGCAGTACAGGAGTTTGGGCTTCTTGTAGTTCCCCAGTGGAAGATTGAATTTTTCGGTCAGGGCGGTGAATGTTGTTATTTCCCCTTCGGCCATCTCCGAGTCTCTCCCAGTGGCACAGCTTCAAGACTGTAAGAAATTCAACAGGCTTATAGCAGCAATGGCAGCGAAGTATGCAGCACATTTCTTGAACCCACACTTTTAAAGGGGCAGGGAAGGATCCTAGACACACCTAGAGGAGTCACTGACAATTGTTTTAAACACAGCCTCTGCAGGTGATTCGCACAATGGATGAGGCAGTGACATACTACAAAAGGTGGGGCTCCTTTAAATGCTGATAGTTCCCTGTTGGCTGTAGCCATGATCATAGGGACATTTCTTTTTAAAGTTATCATTCCTCTCTCTCGACACATGTACTAAAAGTAAATGCTCAAAAAACTGTTTAAAAAAACATACAATGTCCGATTGAAACTCACAAGAGGCGGGAAGCTCAGAGTTAATGACTCTCACTCTGCCCCTAAGCTATTCTGAGCAGGTTTTGCAACACATATTGTGTACTACATAGTACGTACTGCTTCAGACCGCAGCAATAACACAGCACACAGTGGGTTAACAGAACAGGAAGGGGGTACCTCAGGGGATCGCTAATGGGAGTTGAAGCCTTTTCACTTCTTGGGCACCAGTTTGGAGATAGCTCAGGTAGGCAGGGCCAGAAGGTATACCTGCTTGGTGATCCATAGTATACAATATGAGGTGATTGGGTCAGTCTAGTGTTCACTGGACAAGTGACCCTATCACATTATCATAGCAATAGGCACCCTTGGTATCAAGGCTCAGCAAAAATGTTGAGGACTGAGGGCCAAGTCCTCAGCTGGTGTAAATAGGTGCAGCTTTACCCCAGCTCAGGATCTGGCACTCAGTGGGTGTGGAGAGAAAGAACTACCCTCTAATCTGTAACGGTGGCTTTTCCCAGGGGGATGAGGGGTCCTGGAATGCCCATACAGAGCCCTTGCCCTGCCATTCCCAGTGCTGGATCTGTTCCGTGGATAAAGGACTTTGGTCATCAAGGCTGACAATTTGGCACCTTTTCATAAGAAGTTCTGAATAAAAACATCTGGGAATTCATGTGTTCAAGAGTTACACTCTGTAATCCACGTCCAAAGAAACACTCGTGGAAAGGAGCTTTGAGAAATACAAATGTGCTACATTCAAACATCAGTGTCTCACATTCTTTTTGTTCTTTAAGGTACCTGGCAGGAAGCACTGACCTCCATTTTAGCCAAATTTAATGTTCAAAAACAAAGGCATTCGAACCACACAAGAATCAGACACCACAACACTCTTTACAATGGAGATGCTGACAAGATCCATAATTCTGCAAGCCAGGACTTTAGATTAGCTGAATTTATAGTGAGGCACAGGCTCATCTGGCTCTAGGGTGACCAGATGTCCCGATTTTATAGGGACAGTCCCGATATTTGGGGCTTTTTTTATATGGGCTCCTATTACCTCTCACCCCCTCCTGATTTTTCACATTTGCTACAGTATCTGTCACCCTATCTGGCTCTAATTTTCCCAGTATTAAATTCTTCCAGAGCACACAGCAAACTCAGTGGAAGCTTGATTTGTAGACACAAATATATTAGTGTTAGTGACGGGCCGACTTCAAAAGGTTCTCTGGACTGATTTGGATAAGAACCCAATACACCTCTACCTCGATATAACGCTGTCCTCGGGAGCCAAAAAATCTTACCGCGTTATAGGTGAAACCGCGTTATATCGAACTTGCTTTGATCCGCCGAAGTGCGCAGTCCCCCCGCCCCGCCCCGGAGTGCTGCTTTACCGCGTTATATTCGAATTTGTGTTATATCAGGCCATGTTATATTGGGGTAGAGGTGTAGTTTACATGCTATTCCAAGCTTATCCATACTTATCTTAACTTTTCAGGTCTAGAAAATGATTTTGAAATCTCAGGCAACCAGTGTCTTATATACCACGTTCTATATATTAATTGCTTACAGACAAGTGGATTGATAGACACAAAGAAGACAAAGCACACTGTAATTCAAACATACATATAACAGAGGGTTTATTTTTATTGTTTTCCCATAACTATATTATAAACCTCATCTGTTTAGCTTTGATCCTGCTGCTAATGCATTACAGAGGAGATAGAGCTGCTCTGTATCTAGTAGTGTACATGCCTCTGTTTCATGACACTTACAGCCTGACCTGAGAGAAGCTAAGCACCTAGAACTCCCACTAACTTAAAAATAAATTGCAGGTGCAAATCTGAGTACTTGACCTCTGAATGCCTGACTGCAGGTTGCAAGTACATCACATTTACAAAAGGGAGACCGCTACCTCAGAAAAAATAATTTTTTGACCCAATATTTGGTTCCCAAAAAGTTGGGGTGGGGGAGGTTGTTTTTGTAGAAAAACATGACAAATTGTCCAAAAAGGACATTTCCTGTGGAAATTTCTGTTTGGATGAAAAAGCCTTGTTGTTTAATCGAAAAAATGTCTTGAACAAAACATTTCAACCAGCTTTGGTAGACACACTCATTTCAGGCCTTTTTTCATTTTCTTTCTCTCTCAAATGTGGCCTTTTTCAGTCTTTGTTAGGAAAAAAAAGTTTCCCCAGGAGAGGAAAACACTGGAAGAAAAAAGAGGACAAGACTGATAAGTTCTGTGTGAAATTCTTTCTGGCGATCATCAGTTCACAGCATTGTCTCTCCCTTCATGAAATTTTGCTCAGGTACTAAATCACTAATACTCAAAAAAACCTGAATGTTATACAAAGCCTCAGCAGCATATTATTTTAAACCTTTCCCTGCTCCTCCAGGATAGATTTGAACTTGTTTTATAAGTTACATTCTCTGGAACAAAGCCTGGGAAGCATTCCTTTATCAGACAAATATTTCCAAAACCACATTGGAGGCTGTTTGGTTCTCCCTAGTTTTGAAACCACCCATAAGTCCAGTTCTGCCATATGTTACAGAGGTGCATACCCTGTTAAGCCTAATGGGGAGTTGTCTGGGTAATACTGTAAAGTATTTGTATTCTCCCAAAAATTTGTTTTTGCTTTGGACCCATCCATATTGCCAAAATTACTCCTTTGAGTATCTCCAAAGAAAGACGACTGATGTGTGTAACTGCCTCTTGTTGATGTAATTGTTTCTTTAATGAATGAGAGCACCTGCATACTCGGAAATGGCATATTTGGACTTCTAGTGTTTTGGAATCAGAGCTTCACAGGTTCCAGTTTCAGCAGAGATGATTCCTGGTTCACGTTTTTTGTAGCAGTTGTGCTGTATGAACGCATGGTGGCACTCTTTGAAGTGGAAGCATTCTTTCTGGAATTTGCCACTTTGAAGATGATATATCTGTAACATACGATAGCACTGGATGCTTGTCCAGCCCCATGCATTGGCTTCATTAAAGAAGCACTAAGACAGTTAAGGACAAGCCCAACTTTTCTTGGTAGTGCTCTGAGGCTAACTGACTGGTAGCTTAGAGCCTAAGAACATAAGAACGGCCATACTGGGTCAGACCAATGGTCCATCTCGCCCAGTATCCTGTCTTCTGACAGTGGCTAGTACCAGAGCTGTAGGGGTAGTGCACAGAACAGGGCAATTTTGTAGAGATTCTCTCGTCTTCATCTCTTGGCTTCTGGCCATCAGAGGTTTAGGGTCACCCCAAGGATGGGGTTGCATCCCTGACCATCGCATTGTCTGAAAAAGTACATCCTCTATTTTGTATTAAACCTGCTGCCTATTAATGGTATTGGGTGACCCCTGGTTTTTGTAAACTGGGAAAGGGTAAATAACACTTTTTTTTGCACGCCATTCATGTTTTTAAAGACACCTATCATACCCCTCCCCCGCCCCATAGTCTCTTTTCTAAGATGAACAGCCCTAATTTCCATGTGTGGAAGCCATTCTATACCCTTGATCATCATCCTTGTTGCCATTCTCAGAACCTTTTCCAGTTCCACTATAACATTTAAGTCTTTATTAACACAATAGTCAGGCAGCTGAAATTTGAGACTTCCCACACCGCTCCTAAACCTCAACTTTCCATAGAGGGATCACCCTCTCTCTATTGATATAACTAAAGTATTTCAGCCTGTAGTACCAACTCTCTCTCAGGCTTTCTCTGAACAAAATCAATCATTCCAAATTATATATAGGGCTTTAGTGCTGTCTGCTATTTTTTTCACTGGGAATGAATCTAAGACCAGTAAAATCATTTCACTTATTAGAACTGAAGCTGGTCTTGGACCTGTGTTCCAGGGTAAAAGGAACTCAGGAGTTTGCAAAGTTTATGACAGATTTCTAGAAGTGAACATCCCAAGGCCAGAAGTTCAAAATGGGATCCCAGAAAACTGTTGCAGTAGCCAAAATAAGTGAGTTACATGTTTCCCTTATGTACTTGATTGTTTGGAGCTCCAAGTGCATCTATGGATAGCTTTAACAGAGCGGCTGCCTTAGAATTGTTTCTTTAATTTCATGTTATTCCTTTAAGGATTTACTCTATTTTTAGAACATGTTCTTGCTTGCCAGCTGCCTTTGACTCCACAAGAAAAGTTGAATGAATACTATTTTCCACTCTCATTGTCTCTCTTTTCTAGCCACTAATGCTGTTCTCATACTTTTATGACCATGTAGTTGGTATTCTACACACAGTACCACTCATGGCCCTACTATTATACGTTTGGCAAGAATATGTTAGGTTTTATGGGAATGAAAGAGTGAGAGTGGACTCAAACCAAAGACAACATAAAAGGCCTTATTTTGCTGGGTAAAGGCCTAACCTCTTAATGATTAAATAGCTTGGAGTGGAATAGAAAACTGTATCCAAGATGCTAAGCTGAGAGACATCTCTCTCCTGCAGTTACTTGGTGCCCCACAGGGAGAATGAAATGGTCCCAAAGGAAAAGATTCTATAAGGAGGTGGTGCACAATTGCTGACAAATCTATACCAGGAGTTGGATTAGGACAGTAATTCTGAATCTGAATATTTAGGCACTTCTAATTAATTTGGGCTCGTGTCTGTATGCCAGAGACGGACTATTTGTAGTTATCCTCCTCTCTTCCCTCTCTAGATTTGATTTCCCTTCTTGTTTTTTGTGGACTCCATGTGCTACAATTAAGTGAAAGTAAGTAACTTACTTATGGATGTGGTGGATTCTCCTTCTCTTGAAGCCCATAAATGAAGATTGGATGTCTGTCTAAAAGATATACTCTAGCTCAGTGAGAAGTTATATTCTTGAGGCAGAAATCAGTTGGTGACATTCCCATGGCCTGTGCTGAGCAGGAGGTCAGACAAGATTATCATCACAGTCCCTTCCAGCCTTAAATTCCCTGAGTCTGTGAATTCATATAAAGAAGTCAGTGGCTAGCTTGACATCCTGGGTATCATGTAGAGTGGTTTAGAAGATGTGTGTAAAAACCTTCATGGTTGAAAGTGAACTGCATAGCTCTATCTGGCTGGTCTTGGCCAGGTGTGATGTTCAAATACCATCATAAAGGCCAGTGAATTAACTTAACCGTCAGGAGAGCAGAATCTTAACTACACCGCCTCGCTTCCCCACTGAGATCTGAGAGGCTTGATTTATGAGACAGTTGGACATCTGGTTTCTTCTGCATTTCACTAGTCTCTGTTCACAAGTACAATGCAAATCCGCAGAGCTGAGGATGGGATGGGATGTGGTTGCTCTGCAACCTCATTGTGCACAAGAAGCCTGGTGCCCTTTGTTTTTTGGCATGTCACCAGCAAAGAAATGGGATTTTAGCACCATTACACCATTGCAAAGGAAGAAACTAAAACTTTTAGAATTAGAAGTTACCTTGAGGGAGGGGGGAGATGCTTTTAATGGAAGGTTGAACCTGTGGTTTGTGAATGTCAACTGTAACCATGTCCTTTTAAAATTTTAGCACATGGAGCTAAATAGCATGCAAGCCCCTTTAGGTAATGAATACAGATGGGGCTGGGATCCAAACACCCAAGAACTTTTCAAAAGTTTGGATTTCATTCCAAACTTTGCCACCAGCCATTCCCTCTGCAGTGGGCCAAGCCAGCAGTTTTGATGTGATCCCTTCAAAGTTGGAGCTGAATCTTACAACTCAGGCCCATCTCTAGTAATATGTAACCTACTAATCCTTTGTATTAGTTCAAAAATAGCCGACAGAATATGGGGTTTATGGAAAACGAGTGATGTCCTTTCTTTTCATTTCCCACCTTCGTATGCATTTCCTATTTCAAAATTAGTACAGAATTCACTGGACAAAAAGTATTGCTTTCTTTGCTGTTTACAAAGATAGCATTGGAGAAATGACTAGAGGAATTGGCAGGGTCAGGGGATTGCTAATGGAATAAAAGATCCTTTTACCTCTAGATTGCTGGGTCAAATCCAGACTAAAGCAGTTGTGGCTTAAATTGGTCTACTGGATAGAATGCTGGGTTGGGATACAGGAGACCTGGGTTCTATTTCCTGCTCTGCTGTGTGATAATGGACAAGTCACTTTGCCACAATCTATGCCTCAGTTTCCCCATCTGTAAAACCTCCTTTGTAAAGTGTGTTGTTATGTACTGATGAAAAGTGTTATCCAAGAACTAGATATTAATTTCTAGTCTAATGGCTGCTTGGTGGTCTATGTGAAGTACACTGGTGGCCTCTGTCTGGTTCAAACTGGTCAAGTGGACTGGGGCAGCATGGGGAAGTTTGCACTGCTGGTGCCTGTATTGTTGATAAACTTTCTGTCTTTTTCTTCCTCAACAACTCTCTTTCTGTCTCTCTCTAACAGCATCTTTCAACTGCCTTTTCTCCTCTGATTTCTCCCGCCTCACCCAACCTAGCAAACCTTCCTCAACAGCCTCACTTTTCTAGATCAGCTTGAGAAAATCTGCATAGTAATTTCAAGCACAGCACAGTGAACCAGTTCCTTAGTCACAGATGACTGTGGCAACTGCAGCTTTATAGGCTGGCTCTGTCTGCACTGAAGAGCCAACCAGAACTGGAGCCTTCTAGAATGATTGGCCTGTGGTTCCTACATTGAGTCTCTCTTCTGCAGGCCCTCTATTGACGCTGAAGGGCTACAATCTCAAAGTGAGCCTAGGTTTTAAATTTTCTTAAATAGAAACACTGGGTTACATGCACAAAACCATGTCCCATTGACCATGTCTTAAAGCAGGCCTGCACAACATGCGTCCCGGGGGCCCGCGGGGGTTGAGTAGGTGGACTCACTGTGTGTGGCCTGTGGGGGGGTGAGTAGGCAAGCGGCGGGTGAGGGACGGGGGCTGAGGGAGGGGGGCTGAGTAGGCGAGCGGGCGGGCAGTGGCGGGGAGTGAGTAGGCGAGCCTGGGGGTGGGGGGCTGAGGAGGCGAGCGGGCGGGCAGTGGCGGGGGGGCAGGTGAGCTGGCGAGCCGGAGGGGTGGGGGGCTGAGGAGGCGGGGGGGGCAGTGGCGGGGGGGCAGGTGAGCCAGTGAGCTGGAGGGGTGGGGGCTGAGGAGGCGAGCGGAGAATCGGTAGCTGACCTGTTCTACTGATCTGGTCTGGCTCCCATCCCCTCTCCCAGGGCCGGCTCCAGGCACCAGCAAAACAAGCAGGTGCTTGGGGCGGCACATCTCTAGGGGCGGCATTCTGGAGCTAGCCATAATAGGCGCTGACTCTGGGGCATGGGGAAAAACTGCCCCCGCTGCCCCACCTCGCCTCCGCCTGCTCCCCTGAGTACGCTGCCGCCGCTCCGCTTCTCCCCCCTCCCTCCCAGGCTTGCCTGTTTCGCGCAGCAAGGCTGGGAGGGAGGAGAAGCCGAGACGCGGGGCGCTCGGGGGAGGCAGCGGAGGTGAGCTGGAGCGGGGAGCGGTTCCTCTACCCCCCCCCGTTACTTCCTGCACCCCCCCACCCTAGCTCACCTCCGCTCTGCCTGCTCATCTGAACACGCCGCTGCTCCGCTTCTCTGCCCTCCCTGCCTCCCTCCCTCCCTCCCAGGCTTGCCGTGTGCGAAACCGCTATTTTGTGCGGCAAGGCTGGGAGGGAGGAGAAGCTGAGTGGCGGGTGCTTGGGGGAGGCGGCGGTGGTGGAGCTGGAGGTGAGCTGGAGTGGGGAGTGGTTCCTCTACCCCCCCCGTTACTTCCTGTGCCCCTCCACCCTAGCTCACCTCCGCTCCGCCTGCTCCCCTGAACACGCCACTGCTCCGCTTCTCCGCCCTCCCTTGCCTGAGAAGAAGGGGGAGAAGCGGAGCGGCGGCACGCCCGGGGGAGCAGGCGGAGCAGAGGTGAGCTAGGGTGCGAGGTGGTGGGGGGCCCGCAGGAAGCAATGGGGGGGGGGAATGCGGCACGCCAGGGGAGGAGGTGGGGCTGGGGATTTGGGGAAGGGGTTCGGAAGAGGTGGAGTTGGGACGGGGACGGGGGGCACAAAAAAAAGGCGGGAGCAGCCAAAATTTTGTTTGCTTGGGGCAGCAAAAATCCTAGAGCCGGCCCTGCCCTCTCCAAGGGTTGCAGCTGTCTGGAGGTGCCTGCCTTCCACGCCTTCCTCATTCACACCTCATTCATTCAACAGGGCAATTGATTACAAAGTGGGGGGAAGATCTTATTCTACTTCTAGCAAAAAAACATTTTTCTTTTACCTCAATTATACTACCTTAGGGGCCCGCTATAACATATTACCGAGGTTCAATACTGCTGTTTCGGTGGGGCGGCGCTGGGGAAGGAGGGTTTGTTTCCGCGGGGCAGGTGGCGCTGGGGTGTGGAGGGTGTTTCGGTGGCGCTAGGGGGGTTGTTTCCGTGGGGCGGGCGGCGCTGGGGGGGGTGTTGTGTTTCGGGAGGGGTTGGCGGCGCTCGGGGGGGTTTCGGCCCTCAGCTGTTTTCTTTGGAGTAATATGGCCCTCGCCGCTTTACAAGTTGTGCAGGCCTGTCTTAAAGACAAATTTGGGTTTGAATCAAATGCACTAAAACAATACTTGGCTACAGATATTGTTCTTTATAAAGGGAATAAAAAATGTTCTAGAGAGTCTAAAATAAGCAGATCTACAATATGAGTTTGGAAGAATCAGTGAAAAAAGTGTAATTGATAATCACTTGTCATTTACGTTGAAGATTATCATGTAGAGCTAGAAAGAGCTTAACTGGATAGGGGCCACATTCTGTTACAGCAGTGTAAATTTGGAATAAATAGGAACAGAAATTGGCCATTAGTCTTCAGTACCTATAGAATGCTAGTAACCCATGAAAAGCATAATTTTAACAAGTCTTTAAAGAAATGGGCATACCTTTCTCATCACAGGTCAGTGACTACTTATCAACTCAGTAACCTGCTAAAATTTATTCTAGCTATGTGGTGTGTATGCAATATTGTGTAATAATATTGAGGCCTAGTCCTTTGTAAATTTTGCATGCAACTAATCTCTCAATATATACATTTGTATGTTCTGTTTTTTGGTAAACAGACTTATTATAGAACTATAGTTTTAAAAATCTATTAGCTCCATATGTTGCAGTGCTCACAGAAAATTTTGCATTAAAAAAATCGGAAGAGAAGAATCCAGTAACTCCCTTTTCATAAATATATGTACCATCTTCACTGTGTCACTGTCTGTGAAATTGGAGTTTGCACCTGTATTTTAGATTTGCTTGAAGAGAAGGATTGTTTATAGTCATAATTTTGGTCCTGCTGGGAAACAAATGTTGGTACTACTGAGGGTCACTAGAGGGCGATGTTACCAATAGTCTAACCTTCTGCTTAACTGAATGTATAGTCAGTCAGAACATGAGGGATGCTGTGTTGCCAGTTGTGAGACAGTTCTGTTTAGAAGCTGCTACGTACAATAGTAAAGTTTGTTCCCTGATGGTGCAGAACTACTGATTACAGGATACATTCACACATGCAAACAAAACCATTGCCTGGTGTCAGAAACATTACAACCCCCTCATAGGAATAATAAATTCTCATTATCTGAAGGCAACCGGACTCCTGCTGTGACAGAAGGGATGCTGCCTGATTTCCTGACCTGCTGAACTGTAGCATTACAGCTAATACTCGACATGCTGCACTGTGATCCAATATTCGGCTAAGAGAGCCTCTTTGTTTTCTGACCAGTCTCTTTATAAGCACTTGACATTCCTGTTGACATTAATTGGACTTGTGTGCATAGGGCAAGGAGAATAGCCTCCTAAATCTTCTGTTCATAGCAGCAGCCTGTTAATAAAAATTCCATTGTCCCCAGTGAAAAACAAGTAATCTAAAATCAGCCTTTGTTTTTTAGGCTACTTCTCTGTGGAGGGCTAACAACAATATTATCAGGGGCCTAGTCCAAAGCTCATTGAAGTCAATGGAAAGACTCTTATTGATTTCAGTGGCCTTTGAATCAGACCTTGAGAGAATTGCTACTCTTCTTATTAAAACAAATAAGGTGCAGAATGTTTACAGCGATGTGCCGAAGCCCCTTTGGCATTACTACATTGTCTAGCATAATCAAATCATACGTCTACCTCAGTACTCCTCACCCTCCCCACTTTTCACTCCAGGCAGAGGGATTAACCAGGAACTTCCTAGGATGTTTATCTACCACTCGAGAATGGGAAGCAGTCACAACAGGTAAAATATTTTAAAAGTATTTAGGGCTCTGGCTCCAGTCCATCCATTGTCTATCCTGATAGATTCCTGAAATGCTGTTTGCTTACTAATGTGGAACTGAATGTCACCTCTGCAATGGGGAATTGGTCATGGTGAGAAAAAAGATCCAAGAAGTCGGAGTATGCTGGAAAAAATTCCCCCCACTAGTTAGAAATTTTCTGCATCACAAATTCTAGGAATCCTTTCTATAGGTTGTTTCTCACCTAGGAAAAATAATGACAATGCTACGTACAGGAAGGATTCGATTTTACCAAGGAGTTTCCAAGTTCATTAGTTGCTTTATACTGCTTCAATATTATGGGGCAGTCAACATCCATTACTGTTATATTCTACCCATAAATGTGTCTTTTGCGTTCTTGCATGGAATTTTCTTTAATCAGAGCATTAAACATTCTGGGCTATATCCCACCTTTTGATGCACCCTCTGAGTATCTTTTTAAGATGGAACATAATAAAACAATGCTGTACATTAGCAGGCTCAGAATTCATCTATCCCCACACTCTTGAGAATTCTTATTTTTTGCGAGATTGGAATTAAGAGTATGATCAGCCCTCTTGTTCACTGACAATGGCCAGCAACTTTTGAGTCAACGATAATTAAAAATGGGAAGGCAGTAAAGCCTTCCTATATAGAAGCCTACTATAGAAACCAAAAAGCTGCTCTCCTCATTCTTTTAAAATCAGATTTCTAGGGCTGCTGCATAGGCAGTGAGACAATTCCCTCCCCCCAATGCTTATATTTTCTTTGAATAATTGCTTTTCTCTCATGTTTGCATGGGAAATATAAACCTGAACACGGGCAGGTTCTCTCTCTACCTCTCCCTTGATGTGTTTGCTGTAACCCACATTACTAACAAAATTACTCAGTGTCTAAGGTAGCAGGAAGATGGGACCTTTAGTAAACAAACTAAATCTGTGTTTATTTAATTTAGCTTTTGTTTAGTTTGTTGCTACCTTGGTTTTGCTTGTCCTTTGAAAACTCTACAAAGCTGCCTGAACTGGTGACATCTGGTGGCAATTCTTATCATTGTCAGCTATTTCCTTCCTTGTCCGGAAGCATTAGTTGAGCTCTAATTATTCTTATTCACTGGACCCTTGCCCCAGAGTAAGTCCCTTCCCGCTGCTCAAAGGGGATTGACCTATGGGAATTCCCCCAGTGGTGTGGAGGCGTTCCTGGGACATGAGGGGGAAAAGCCAAATCAGGCTGCGTCTATACACTGAGTGGCAGCCCGCAGCAGCGGGTCTCCGGGCCCCTGTCAACGGACTCGGGCTCACACTACGGTGCTAAAAATAGCTGTGTAGATATTGTGGCTTGGGCTGGAACCCATCCCCCTCTTTGGGCTTCAGAGCCTGAGCTGCAGCCCAAGCCACGGGGCTATTTTTAACACCATGGCATATCACTCGGTGTGTAGGTGGGCCAGCAGAATGGTTATCATAGAATATCGGGTTGGAAGGGACCTCAGGAAGTCATCTAGTCCAACCCGCTGCTCAAAGCGGGACCAATCCCCAACTAAATCCCCAAATAGCCCCCTCAAGGATTGAGCTCACAACTCTGGGTTTAGTAGGCCAATGCTTAAACCACTGAGCTATCCCTCCCCTGCTCCAACCAGTGTTTACTCAAGTCATCTTAACTTGTGCCAGGGGCTGGTTCTGCCCCCAGCTTGCTCCAGGATTGGTGGCTTTGAGCCTTCTTTGGAATAACTGAGGATTGAGCTCTTTATTATTACCTAAATATTTATCTTACTGTAGCATCCAGAGGTGCCAACCCAGATTGGGACTCCATTTTGCTGGGTGCTGTGGATAAACAGAGATAGTCCCTGCTACCAAAAACTTAGGCCCACATTTTTTACAGGTGGTTAGGTGTTGCCCCACCCAGCACTGCAACACCTACGTCTCACTGAAAGTCATTGAGTTAGTTGGGCCTGGTCTATATTAGAAACTGACATCTGTATAGCTATGTGTCTTAGGCTTTGTCTACCTTATGCACCTTTTAGCGACACTGCTGTGCCGCTACAGCCGTGCTGCTGAAAGGCGCGCAGTGTAGCTGCTGTTTGTCAGCAGGAGAGAGCTGTCCCGCTGACAAAAAACTTCCACCCCCAATGAGTGGCAGCAGCTTTGTCAGCAGGAGAGTGCTCTGCCGACAAAGCGCTGTTCACGTGGTGCTTTTTGTCGGTAAAACTTTTGTCGTTCGGGGTGTGTGGTTTTTTTTAACACCCCTGAACAACAAAAGTTTTGCCAACGAAGTTCCAGTATAGACAAAGCCTTAGAGATGTGGATTTTTTCACACCCTGAGAGACGTAGCTATACTGACCTAATTCCCAGTGTAGACAGCGCTAGGTTGATGGAAGAATTCTTCTGTTTACCTAGCTACTGCCTCTTGGGCAGGGCCGGCTGTAGGCACCAGCACTCCAAGCATGTGCTTGGGGCGGCTCTTAACAAGGGGCGGCACTCCGGCTCCTTTTTTTTTTTTTCCCCTTGGGGCGCAAAAAGCCGGGAACCGACCCTGAGCGGAAGTGAACAGTGGCGGTGGGGGGCGCGGGGAGGGCCTCAGGAAGTAACCCGGGAGGGGGGCAGAGGAACCACTCCCCCCCCAGCTCACCTCCGCTCCACTGCCGCCTGCTCCCCCGAGCCC
>NW_020664980.1:4411486-4435981 GCF_002925995.2 Terrapene triunguis | reverse complement strand
GGATGATGATGTATGGAGAGCTCCAGTAATTTAAAAACTGCATTTCAAAGGCACATGTGCCTGCTTGGCCCCCTCTCTCCAACCTCCCTACAACATACACACACTCATCCCTTCACTATGATTATTGACCTAAAGACAATTCCAGCTCCAGAACTTTACTCCACTCTGGAAGGATGAACGTTGCCGGGGGAGCTTTTTCCATGTGGCCTGTTTGGGTTCAAACCAAAAACGCACGCACGCACGCACGCACGCACGCACACACACAAGTAACTAGCTGCCTAAGCAAATCCCATTGTCTCATGTGAGGGCTTTAACTGCTGACTCCCAACACAAACCAGATTTCTGGGGCCTATTGTATGGAAAGAACACACTGGACACAGCAGAGCATAAGTTCTGCTTTGCCAGTCAAGAATGTCGTGGAAGATACATTGAACCTACAACCTTAAAGGGGACACCTCTATGCCTTGGGGTGTGGTTTCATTATCCCTCACAGTCCTTCCAAGGAGTGCTTGGTGGCTGCTTCCCTGCCCCCCTTTCTCCAAGAAGAAAGGAAAAAAGAGAGTTTTTTAAAAACAACAATTAACAGTGTTTATTGAACAAAGAATAGCCTGTTATATTTGGCAAGATGCTGAATGCCCCAAGATGTGCCTAGCACCTTGCAGGGAATGGCCCTTTTGTAGTAACTAAAGATTGGCCTGAACAATTGTATGGTCAGAAGTGTTGAGATCCAGGGTTCTGGCTTTGGGTCTATCTATTAATTGAGGTGCCTGATTACCATGTGGACTTCAGAGAGAATGGTTGCCAACTAGGGAGGCAGTGCCTTTGTTGCCCATGGAAATTGTCTCCTGCAATCCTAAGGCAGTTGGCCTTGGTTAATGCTACTGTCACTGCTATTGTAACAGATAGAACTGAGTGCAAGTTGTGGATTCCTTCTCTTTGCAAACCACTATGAGGTTTACCCTTCCCTTTAGAAGAAAAGGAATACTGTATCGTTCCATCACAGACCCATTATCTCGTGTCCCTAACACTTGCTGTGCATCAGGTTCCATATTGTATTTGTGAACTACATAAAACAGTAATTTCCACTGTCCTTTCCTTTGAAAGCAAGCTCCATGATCCCTCCCAATGCAGGCCATAAGCAGAATGAAAGATAGTTTCCTACGTGGTGGCAAGCGAGTCAGTAAAGCCAGTGGAGACCCTGACTGAGGAGCAGTCTGCTAAAGGGTAATAGCTCCTAACAAAGGAAGTACCTTTCCCAGTTCTGTTTCTGGCATCAGCTGTCTCCTCTGAACAGTTAGACAGGAGGGATTCCTTGTTAGTGTCTGAGGCTATTTGGGAATCAAGGGGAAAGCACATCACGCATGAATGCCTTGCTTCAGGGCCTTGTCAGCATGTCTGATGAGGTGATACCATACAAATGCCATCCAGACTTCTCCATGGACAACTGAGAAGAGCCCAATTGCTCTTTGTAGCAGTTGTGACTGGAAATTACTAAAGGCCAGTAGTTTGGGTTTCCATTATCTTTAGGCTCCGGAAGAAAAATAACTTAGGGTTTATTGAGCCAGGGGGAAATAGTGTTGGCTTGCTCTGCCTGTTTTCTGAGTAATCGTGTATCCAGCTTTCTGCCTGAAACCCACATCAATTGATGCTCTGGCCTCTTGGTTTAAAATGGAAAGTGTCATTACTCATTATGGACAACAGAAAACACCAAACTATAGGCAGGGACCTACCACAACAAAATGAATCTTCCCCCTTCTGACATACCCCCAACCCACAGCCCTTAGGAACCCAAACAGCATTAAAAGGCTTGAGGTACCATCATCAGTCATCTTGAAATAGAGATTTTTACTCATGTTGTTTATAATGAGCCCTTTAAAGCTTAGAACTGAAATCTCTTTATTCCCTACTAGCATATGTTTTGTTATCGTGGGGTTGCTCATGAGTGCTGGGCTGTATACAGTGAGTGTGGTTTGTTACTGCCCGTGAGCGGTGGGCCATATGTATCGGTTTGTTGTTGCAGAGTAGCTAAGCGTGCTCTGGGCTCTGGACAGTTTTGGGTGTTGTAGGGTTGTTGCACACTTAGCTCTTTTGCACCCAGTTTCACCATCTGCAAAACAGAGATCTATCTCACAGGGCTTGGGAGGAAAAATAATGTTTTAAAGAGTTTTAAAGCTAAAAAATAACTGCTCTAGTATGCCAGGGCCCACTCTTGCCTGAGAAACACAGTAAGCCATGCTGGCTGGGTACGCAGTGTGCATCCCTAATGCACGAGGCAGCTCATTAAGGATACATAGTTCTGATGTCCATGCAGCAGTATGGTCTAGTGCAGGGGTGGCCAAACTTACTGACCCTCTGAACCGCATACGATAATCTTCAGAAATTCGAGAGATGGGTGTGCCTGCCAGGGCTCAGGGCGTCAGCCCTGCTCCTGCTGAAGTCCCAAGTGAATGCTAAGAACCCCCCTCCCTGCAGGGCTGAAGCCCCTAGCCCCACCACCCTGCTACAGGGCAGAAGCCCCGAGCTCCCCCTACCCCAATCTGGTAGGTAGAGAATGGGTGGGGGGGCTCTGCAAGCCACACTTTTAACTGTAAAAGTGCAGCATGAGACTCACAAGCTGCAGTTTGGTCACCCCTGGTCTAGTGGATAAAGCATGCAACTTGTAATCTAAAGCCCTAGGTTCCAATCTCAGAGCTGACACTGATTTAATGTGTGACCTTCTTAAAAGTTGTTGTGGTGTGTGGGGTCATGGGATATTATTTCCCTAGACATGGGAAATGTGCCTCAATGTTGGCACTATGCAGTGCTGGAACTATGGTTATGGGCTCTAGAATGGGATTGATTAATGAATTAATACAAGGAGAACTGTACAAGGACATAACCTTTATGACCTGATGGTACTGCCTACCTCAAAGTATCCTCAGATGCAATTAAGCTCCAATTAAGATGCAGTTAAGCTCCATCTTTAACAGCAGGCAAGGAAATTATTTTTGTTGGTCCCTCATGGGGTCACTCTATTTGCAAAGCATTTTGGGATCCTAGAAGCGGTGGCTCTATAGAGATGCAAAGGGCCGCTCTTCTTCCTGACTCCCTCACCCCTAGCAGGTCTCCAGGCAGGAAGGTTAAATGGGATGAAACACTCACCATACTCTCAAATGTCACCATTTCCCCCCTTCCACTCCCACTCCAATTACCTTGCAGGACACAGGGCTAAATGTCAGACCACAAAAGCAATACAGCCCAGGTTTGTTTAGTGTCTCACTGCAGGTGTGGCTGCTCCCACGTATGTACTTGCACAGCACTTAGCCACTTCCTCCTGCTTGGTCTTCCCAGAAACAGGCAAATAGGAGCTCACAGCTCATCTCAAGGCCAGGAGGAGGCTTTGAACAGTTGTATTTTAAGGTTCCGTTTATAGACACCTTTCTCCAGGGAGTTTCTCTCCCTTTTCCTCTGTCTCAGTCCCTGTGTATTTGGGGATGAAGATATAAATGTTCAGTTGTTTGTGGTTGAATCTGATAGGTTCTGTCCAATACAGTGCGGGTAGAAGCTAAATGAAAGAATCCAGCCCAAAGATTTTGTGATTGCTCCTTCGCAAAGGCCCTGATCTGGCATTCCTGGTGGACCCAAAACCCACACTGAAATCTCACCCAGCTAAGAACCCCAAATCTCCACGCAAATCTCAGTCAAAATGGCCGAGTTTCACCTGGTTTCCCCATCAAAACTCCATGAAACCACACCTCACTCATGATGGCAATGCTGAAGCATTGGCCAGTCCCAGGTTTGCACAAAAGGTTCTGGAGCCTCAGCAGACCTGACACATTCCAAGTCTTGATTTTGTAGTGAACACTGAACATGGGGAATTTTCATGTTGTGTTGGGTGTAACTGTGAATACTTCCCACAGCTGGAGTTCAGAAAAGCATCCAAACTTAGCGCAGGCTGCAAAATCTGGATCTGAGTTTGGATGCAGATTTTAAACAACTCCTCTGCCCCATAGTTCAGGAGTGTTGGAATGTAAATTTTTGTTTCTAATCCAAGATAATCGATATGTCCTAAATTTGTGGTTCACCATCACTAAATGTGTCGTCACTCAACAATCAAGCTTCCCCAAGTGTAATATCAGGTGGAGTTGTTCCAGATAGGACTCCTTTGTTTCTGGGTTGGCTATAAGCTCAATGTTGATTTACAACCCTGGAAATCCATAGGGCGTAACTGTACTAGTGCTGAGAGGTTTGTTTAAGAGACTGTGTACCTTGTCATGTTAAATTCTAGGAAACATCGGCTGGCAGAATTCTGCCCCATATTCCCTTGCTCCGTATCTTATTTCTTTATTTAGTATCTAATAACTGCACAATGCAATTGCTGTTTTATTTTGTAGTTGCTTGAACCAACAGTCAGATAAAAAACTCAGAAAAAAATAATAATTTCCTATTTGAGCTATGATTCGAGCGCTGAAGAAAATGCCATCCAGTGAGGGACTACAGTGTATAAGTACCTTCATAGGGATAATATAGCAGCAGTCAGAGTTCCAGAGGTAACTGCACCTCTGGATCTGTTGTGGCCTCTTTGAGGGAACCCCACTCAGGTCTGAAGCCTCTAGCTGTCCCCTATCTTAGGGCTGGAACCTGCCTTCCTCTTCCTCTAGACCGGAGATTTAGGCTGCAATTTGTCCTGCAATTCATTATCACCTTAGCAAGTCTGAGTTTAGTTCAACACCTGCTGTCCTGTTCTCTCCCAGGACCAAGGCAAGAATTAACTAGTGACCTGCCAGCCTTCATAAAGCACAGTATTATCTATTCTGAACAGTGTTGCCAACTTTGAGATCAAAAACCATTTGACTGTCCCATAAAACCATGAGATTTTATTAAAAAGAAGATATTGTGTCTTTTCGGTCTGTCTTCTGAGAGAGGTGTGTGTGTGTGTGTGCCCCCACTCTCCTTATTGAGTAAGGTGACTTGTGGTTCTGGCTGCAGGAGCTCTCACCCCTCTATCTACCTGTCTTCTGCCCAGCGAATTAATTCTGTGTCTCCCAACCCCTAAAACCTGGCAATCCTGCCCCCCAGTTCTCACAGCAGTTCTGCCCCTGCATCAGTTCTGCCTATCTCTTGCCCCCCCATCTGCCGAGTCCCCCTTTGCCGCCATCAGTTCTTGCTTGCCCCCCACCCATCAGCTCTGCTCCTCGTGGTGTTCTTCACTCCCTTCACCCACTTCTGGGTTGGGGGGAGTTCTTGGATTGGGTGACCATGACTCCCTCCTGGATCAGGCTGGACACTTTATACAGTTTTTCAGTCCTTTGCCAGGCTTCTCCAAAGCAAGTAAAACCAGTCTATGCACTTGCCTCCAGGGAAGAAGAAGGGGTTACCCTTCTCTCTGCTTCTTTATTTGCCTGAGGATTTGCATTAGTTCCCTCCCCCTCCCCCAATGATTTTAATTCCTGCTTTTCACCACCAGCCCCCTGAGCCCATACGTATAACACTTACAAGCTGATAAAAATGGTCTTTAAATAGTTCATGATCCTATTGTTCAATTCTCAAGTTGACAATCCTTGGTCATTCATGCTTATGTGACATCCCCCCCACAGTCACTGAAATACTTGTCCTGCTTCCAGAAAGAAATTAACCTATTCGTATTCAGCAGGTAACAATACAAATGAAGAGGGGAAACGGTCGCTTTTTTTTCCATAAAAATAAATCAGAAGTTTCCTAGCTCTCCAAACCTACTAACGGGCTCTTTAGTCCAGTGGAGAAAGGCATAAAAAGCACTAGTGGCCGGAAGCTAAAGCAAGACACATTCAAATTAGAAATTAGGCACTAATTTTTAACAGTGAGGGTGAGTGACCATTGGAACAAACTACTAAGGGAAGTGGTGGCTTCTCTGTCTCTTGATGTCTTCACATCAAGACTGGATGCCTTTCTGGAAGAGGTGCTTTAGCCAAACACAAGTACTCAAACACAATGGGCTCAATGCAGGGGCAACTGGGTGAAATTTAATAGTCTGTGATACCCAGGAGTTCGGACTAGATGATTAAATGGTCTCTCCAAGCCTTAAACTCTATGAATCTATTTTCAGCACCGTACATAATTAAAATTTAAAGAGTTTTAAAAATCAAATGTCTTTTTTGTGGTTAATGCTAACTGATTGTTTCCTTTTTGCAGTTCTCTCAGCCAGGACAATGAAAATAGACTGGTAAATTTCACTTTTGTTTATGGCCAGTTTAAGGTTCTGAAGCCCAAGGCTGTAAAATTTGGGTTGTAAATGCTGTAGCAGGGATTTAAAGCCAAACAAGCATAGTTTCCACTTGAATTTATTATTATTCGTGGAGACATTTCTATCAATCTCAGGTTTCACAAGATGGAAGTGGAAATTACCCTTCCAAAGGGTGGCACTCACCCCTGTGTAGAAGATTAGCAGAAGCCCTAAGCACTACTTAAGCCCTCTAAATACTGCCTAAGTGATATGTGACCCTTGTGTTGGTCATTTAAACAGGCATGAAAGTCACCCAGTGTCTCTCTAGGTAAAAAATAATGATTGAAATGTAAGTACTTTCTGCTATGCTGATAAAATCCACTCAGTTATGCAGGTTCCTGGCTGAATACTAACTGGGAAAGCCTCCAGCTCTGGGTTATATATGCACTCAGATGTTGGTTTACCCTCCTCATCCCAGTTTAGAGAGGGACATAAACTGAACACCGGATTGGGACCCATCAAACCTGGGAGAAAGTTTTGGATTTGACTCTGTTCCTTCTCTGCTCCAGACATGAATGCGCCAAGGGGATCTGAAGCTCTAAACAGGTACACGCTGTGTTTAGTCTTCATGTGACAGCATTAGCGAAAAAGTTCATATAAACCACAGGCTGCACGCAAACAGACAGAATCATGCAGCTGCTCTTGCACTGACTCCAAGCAAAACAGTGCCCAGTTTGAAACACTGGTGCTATTTTCATTTGTGTAGTCTCAATTTTCATACCAAAGCAGAAGAGGATGATATTTTTCAAAAGGCTGAATGACCCTTTCTCAACTCTCTAACCAAAATAAAACAAAGCCCCACAAAAAGCAAGTCGTAAATGAGCAGTATCCAGTTTTAAACACTCGATGAATTACAGTCCTAATACTCAAATATTTTTATACAGAGTCCTACCCCAAAAATGCTCAGGTGCTTTAGATTTTAGACCCACCGATTCGATCCTGATTTAAAGACAGAGAAAGATTCAGCTTTCTTAATGTAAATGGAAAGCTGAGTCCATAACTATAAACACATAAAGTTCTAGCCCCAAATCACTCCAAGTTATATTAAAGAGAAACCAGTGCATACGCCCTGGACAATGAGTGAGATCGTAAGAGACAGAGCAAGTGAGAAAGGTGCTCTAGTTAGACAGTGCTGTTGCTTATAACCTTGTAGGTGAGAAAAAGCCCAGGGAGGCAATGTGGCCTAGTGACCACAGCAAAGAACTGGATGTCACAATTGTAGCCTTTGCTGTGTGACCTTAGGCATGTGATGCGAATTAACAACTCTGTGCCTTAGAATATGTTATAGAAAGGGGTATAAGAATGCCTGGCTTGACAGGGTTTTGCGAGACTTAGTTAAATGTTTATAACATAGGTTGTGTTCTTCAGAAAATGGCCCTATATTTATTTCAATGGATTTCCCATTTAAAAAAACATTTCTCAAAGGCTCTCATTTATCTAGGCATAATATTAGAACCACACATTCATACAAAAATACAAACATCAAGCCACATTATTAAACTAAATCCAGTGGCTTCACCTCACAATACAGTCACGATGAAAATAACTAGGACAATGGAAGATCAGTCCCCACTTCCCAAGAGCAGGACATAAGAGAGAAGTTTTGCAACATGGTCTGGAGGTCAGCCAGTTCAGGCCACTCATGTCCAACTCACCGGGGGCAAGTTCTAAAATTCAAGGTCACTCATGGAGGATGCCCTGCCAGTTGACCCCCATTAAAGTCAGAGGGCTCCAGCACCTCCACCAATCTCACCTGTATAGCAGAGGTGGGGGAGGGTGGTTCTCTTAAACAGGCAGCTCACAAGCCATTTAGGGCTTTTTGTAAATGCAAAGTGTTGCTATTACCTACTGTTCTATTGGGAAACTAAATTAATGTTTGTTAGGAGACTTGCTCTTTCTCCGCGAAGCTCTAAGCAGTATTTATTTATTGCTATGAACTTTCGCTGGCAATCAAGTGAGAGATTTCAAAATGGCATTTGGCAACAGCCTTCACATCCTGGTAAATATATCTTTTACCTTTAAAATGGTGGCAGTTTTTAGGGCATGAACATCATCTATTCACAGAGCCATGTAGGAAGGGAAGACTTTGATCCAAACCACATACTGGCACCCCTAGTATTTCTAGCACTTCTGCTCAAGCTGACAGTTTACGGTTGCTTCAGACAGTCAGCAGTAAAGTGGGGAGCCGAAAGGGAAAAACAGCAGTGAAAAAGAAATCCCCAGTGTTTTGAAAATCAGGATTTATCTCCTCCCCTCCCCAATTAGTTTCGGATATTAAACACTCCAAACTGAAAACCTAAACAAATATAACACTACCTACCACTGGGGAAAGATCTGTAAATACACAATCCCACCAGAGAGCTTGAAAGTGTAATACAAAATTTTAAAATAACCTAGAAGGAGAGAGGGTTGGCTGATAGAATAAAGTGTGTTTGAAGTAAGAAAAATTTAAGTTAGAATAGGAGAGAACTCCTGATGATATTCAGCGATTTTATTGGTGTGGCGATGGTAGCAGTTGAATAAAACCCCAGAAGAGGGCGCTCCTAGCTAAATCTGCAGGCACTGCAGGATAACTGTATCTGAGAAATAAGGCATTAATGGTATAACAATGCTAGTACATAGCTAACTTTTGATAAGGATCCACCCAACCCTTCATCCTGTAACAATATTTAAGGTCCATGTGAAGGCAGGGAGGAAAAGCCACTTCAGTGCCAGAGAATTTTCTTCTACTACTAAGATACAGTAAATGTGCTATCAAAAGTGAATATATATTTGTGGGAGCCTTGCTTGCAAAAAGTACAAATGAGAATGATACACACCCACACTCAATCACTAGGGTTCATATAGCTCATTGCAAAGTGCTACTGAATTAATCGTTAGCTACTAAATTCATATTTCTCCAGTATCTGCATCCTTTAAGCAATCATTTCTGTTGCTTAAGGGTGTTTTGTGGATTTCTAGCTCGATGCAAACACTTGTACGCATGCACACTCACTCTTCTAGCTACCCATCTGAGTAAAGAGTGTGTTCCAGGAAAATGTTTCCATTTTAGAATTAAATGAGTGCCACAAATTAAGTGTGTCCTTGGATATTCAAAAACAACAAGGAGTCTGGTGGCACCTTAAAGACTAACAGATTTATTTGGGCATAAGCTGTCGTGGGTAAAAACCTCACTCCAAAGTGACACTTATCGGTGTGTGTTCGGGATGGGCACACTGCTTTTGCTTAATGTTGAATTCTCTCCAGTATCGTGATTCTGAAAGCTGACACAAACTAACTGTATTGTGAAAAAAGGAGCAGGGAGGTGAAAGAGCTTAATGAAAAATAGTTAAAGTTGTGTATAAATATAAGTGCATTACAATCATAGGTAGGACAAGTTCTTTGCCCTGATGAGCTTACAGTCTATTTGGGAGAGGGGATTGGTGATATGAGAAGGAGGGATTTTGCTAACTTTTATTTTTAATGGAATCATCTTTTAAAAGACAAACATAGGCCAGTTTTGTCTGTCTCCAGCCTGTATGGTATATGACCCATACTGAGATTGTTCATACCTATGACTACAGTAAGTCTAATAATTCCTTGTGAATAATTACTTTGTGAAAGTTCACATTTGTTTTATTAGTTGTGAATAGTTTTTCCCATTATTCAGCCAGTTTTTCTAATGAGTCAGTTCAAATCCAAGACCTCCTTGCAAACAAATAAGGTACCTGTTCGATCCTGTTCTTGGTTTTTCCTTTGCAGGGCCTTGAGCAAGTCATTAACCTGTCTGTGCCTCAGTTTCTCCATCTGTATAATGGGGACAGTGATGCTTAATTCTCTTTAGTAAAGCTTATTGAGTTCTCTGGATGAAATGTGCCAGACAAGTGGTAAATCTAGGGGAAATTACCTCTTGACTGACAAATGACACCGTCTGCAGTTCCTAATGGGCTAGTTCATAGAATCATAGAAGATTAGGGTTGGAAGAGACCTCAGGAGGTCATCTAGTCCAACCCCTTGCTCAAAGCTAAATCATCCCAGCCAGGGCATTGTCAAGCCGGGCCTTAAAGACCTCTAAGGGTGGAGATTCCACCACCTCCCTAGGTAAAGTATTCCAGTGCTTCACCACCCTCCTTGTGAAATAGCTTTTCCTAATATTCAACCTAGACCTCCCCCACTGCAACTTGAGACCATTGCTCCTTGTTCTGTCATCTGCCACCACTGAGAACAGCCGAGCTCCATCCTCTTTGGAACCCCCCATCAGGTAGTTGAAGGCTGCTATCAAATCCCCCCTCACTCTTCTCTTCTGCAGACTAAATACCCCAGTTCCCTCAGCCTCTCCTCATAAGTCATGTGCCTCAGCCCCCTAATCATTTTTGTTGCCCTCCACTGGACTCTCTCCAATTTGTCCACATCCTTTCTGTAGTGGGGGCCCCAAAACTGGACGCAATACTGCCCTCACCAGTGCCAAAGAGAGGGGAATAATCACTTCTCTCGATCTGCTGGTAATGCTCCCACTAATGCAGCCCAATATGCCATTAGCCTTCTTGGCAACAAGGGCACACTGACTATCCAGCTTCTCATCCACTGTAATCCACTGTTCATTGATGACAGTTCATTCAGAATGCCCAGTTTTATATATGGATGAAATTCTCCCCTGTGCAGAGGGCCCACATAAGGCCAATACACCATTTAAGTTCTAAGTAAATCCTCAAAAACAAGGTTTAAGTGAGACTGAAGTGGTGCATAGACTTATGCTGTACATAGGGCTGAATTTCACCCACGTATGAATAATGTAAAGTCCTTGCTTAAGACAGGGGTGATGATTTGTGCCGGTATACTGGGATGAGGGATAGGCTGGAGTGGAGGGACTCATATAAAAGGCACATGTCAGGGTGCTAAACACAACCACAAATGACATTAAGTTACTCAGTTACACGTTTTTACCAAAAGCCCCAATATTTATCAGCAAAACATCTACCCCAAGCTTTTTCAGGTAGTGGGGTATTTGTAGTAAGAGGTGGCTTTCCCAGCCAGTATTTGGGGGGCCAGATATGTAGAATGCTAAACAAACCAGTTTGCATTGATCTCCAGAAATGGGCATCACCTTCAGGGGGCTTTATGGATTGTAAATTGTATCCGACGTAAGCAGAATGCAGAAAGCTGGATTCAGTTTTTCCTTGAGATACAGACTGGTCTGTTTGGAATGACGTATTAGTTATGTGTATGTTGGAATGAAGATCTCCCCTTTCGTACCAATGGAGAGTGTGGGCTATGAACCTATGGGTGAAGAGAATGGACTAATAACTCAATACTCTCGCCTTCGTTTTCAGAGGCAAGAAAACAAATGGCAGAATGGGGCCAGCATATCATTCAAGGGCTGCCCCCAGGCTAATTATAAACAAGTGACTGTGAGTTTAGTTGGAAGACTGCCTTACAAACTGGTGCCTCTCAGGCTCCTGTTCTTTGTCTACCTACCTAATGATTGGGGACTCAACAACTCTGCATGGGACATATTGCACTGAGAAACTTAGCTGGTCTCATCTTAACATTGTGAATCAGCTGGTATATAATATCTTCTAGCCACTGAATTCTAGAATCTGATAACACAGCAACTCAGACCACTTCCTACTCAGGCATGCGTGGGGGTCACTCAAACGCCTGGTAAACGTACAAGGAAGTCCTTCTCAGAGCATGCCTGGGATCTGTGGGGCACGCTACCATTGAGCAGAGCAGAGGGTGTAAATGAGCTGAATGCTGTAGCTGGGCTTAAAAGGAGTGGATAGTTTCCTGACTTCTAGGAATTGCAGTTATACTCACTCATTGCCCTGGTGTGGGGGGGTAACCTTCCTCTGAAGCAGCAGGGAAGAAAAACTCCTGAAGGAACAGCCTGAGGTTTGGCTCTTAAATTTTTGTGAGTATGTCTTGTCAAGTTTAAGGGCTAGGTGGTGCTGATGCACCCTTTAAGTGATGATGTGTAGCAGTGCCACCCATCATCAGTGTAGAGAAGGAAATGTGCTTCATACAAGCCCCCCTTATATACTGCTCCTGCCGTGCTCCGTGGTGTAGGAGTCTACTGGTGCCCTTTGCCAACAGTGAGTTACTACCCCTCTCCCCACCCCATTCAGTTTAGATGGATAGCCAACTGTGATGATTCAGCAGCAATGGCCCATGCATGGGGCTCAGAGTCAAGCCCACCAGCTCAGGGAATAGTGGCTGTGACGTTGCACTCTATATGATTTTATAAATATATGCTAATGTGTGAATATAATGTAACTGGAATATGCTTCATGCGAAAGGTCACTTGTAAGGTATCATTACAAAGCTTATAATCTACTGAGTGTGATCATCCTATTTGTATAAATGTATCACTTGTATCTGAAATGTATCTGAAACTAGAAATATGAAATATAACTCTGAGGGCCTATTGTAATTATGCAAAGTGTGGGCCATTAATGGTGGTTTGGAATCTTGATGGCTCCCATTAACCAGGACAATTGACTGTGGATGGCTCTGTTTGCAGGCAAGCCTTCCTGTGAGTCAGGCTGGGGGGAATGAAGGCTTGAAGTCTTACAATGACATGTGATCATGTCACCTGAACTGGAATCCATCTTTAACCTGGTATCTTTCCATTGAGAAGGAGGGGATGGGAACCCGGAGAGGGACAAAGGATTCCCACCTTATGCAAAAGATATATAAATGGGTGAAACAGAACAAAGGGGAGGGCCATCATGAGGAATCCCCTAGCTACCACCTGAGCTGGAACAAGAGCTGTACCAGGGGAAAGAATTGTGCCCAGGCCTGGAAGGTGTCCAGTCTGAGGAAAAAACTTACTGAAGTATCTCTGAGGGTGAGATTATCTGTATTCAGTTTGATTAGACATAGATTGGAGTGTTTTATTTTATTTTGCTTGGTGACTTACTTGGTTCTGTCTGTTACTACTTGAAACCACTTAAATCCTACTTTCTGTATTTAATAAAATCACGTTTTACTTATTAATTAACCTGGAGTATGTGTAAATACCTTGTGGGGGGGCAAACAGTTGTGCATCTCTCCCTATCAGTGTTATAGAGAATGAACAATTTATGAGTTTACCCTGCATAAGCTTTATACAGGGTAAAACGGATTTATTTGGGTTTAGACCCCATTGGGAGTTGGGCATCTGAGTGTTAAAGACAAGAACACATCTGTTAGCTGCTTTCAGGTAAGCCTACAGCTGTTAGGGGATGTGATGCAGACCTGGGTCTGGGTTTGCAGCAGGCTAGCGAGTCTGGCTCAAACCAGGCAGGGCACTGAAGTCCTAAGTTGACAGGGCTGGAAAGCAGGGGCAGAAGTAGTCTTGGCACATCAGGTGGCAGCTCCCAGGGGGGTTCTGTGATCCAACCCGTCACAGTGGACTTTGTCTGTTCTCCAGCCACCACACTTAAACTCACTTAAAATCACTACCAGTATCTCAACAGCTGTAGACTTACCTGAAAGCAGCTTACAGAAGTGTTCTTGAGATATGCACAGCTGTTTGCCCACCCGGGTAGTAACACATACTCCGGGTTAATTAATAAGTAAAAAGTGATTTTATTAAATACAGAAAGTAGGATTTAAGTAGTTCCAAGTAGTAACAGACAGAACCAAGTAAGTCACCAAGCAAAATAAAATAAAACACTCCAATCTATGTCTAATCAAACTGAATACAGATAATCTCACCCTCAGAGATACTTCAGTAAGTTTTTTCCTCAGACTGGACACCTTCCAGGCCTGGGCACAATTCTTTCCCCTGGTACAGCTCTTGTTCCAGCTCAGGTGGTAGCTAGGGGATTCCTCATGATGGCCCTCCCCTTTGTTCTGTTTCACCCATTTATATATCTTTTGCATAAGGTGGGAATCCTTTGTCCCTCTCTGGGTTCCCACCCCTTCCTTCTCAATGGAAAGACACCAGGTTAAAGATGGATTCCAGTTCAGGTGACATGATCACATGTCACTGTAAGACTTCAAGCCTTCATTCCTCCCAGCCTGATTCACAGGAAGGCATGCCTGCAAACAGAGCCATCCACAGTCAATTGTCCTGGTTGATGGGAGCCATCAAGATTCCAAACCACCATTAATGGCCCACACTTTGCATAATTACAATAGGCCCTCAGCGTTATATTTCATATTTCTAGTTTCAGATACAAGAGTGATACATTTATACAAATAGGATGACCACACTCAGTAGATTATAAGCTTGGTAATAATACCTTACAAGAGACCTTTTCCATGAAGCATATTCACTCATTAGCATATATTTATAAAATCATATAGAGGGCAACGTCACAGTGGCTTCACAACGCCTACTTGCCCCTATTCACCTGGCCCCCAGGTCTAAGTAGTGCACGCAAGGAAGTAAGGGGGAATCAGACCTACCCCTGCTTATAGCCTTGTGAGGCTGAGTCGGGCAAGTCCAAGTCTGGTGGAAATGCTAACCAGTGGAGTGTGAATAATGCCAAGTCATGTAAAACAGGTGGCCAGTGGTAAGTTTGGTCCAAAAACCTTTAAATTTTATACAGCATCCTTAATACACAACACACTTGAGAGAAAGAGAGAGCACGTCAATTATATGCTAAAGAGAAAGGGAAGGATTTATGGTAAGATTTTAAGAGATGAAGTGAGTCAGCACTTGGTTGAAGGGAGACATTTCCAGACAGATGGATCAGCACAGGCAGATGAGTGACTCCCACATTCACCAAGTCAAAGGGAGGGGTAGAGAAGACAAAGTGAGGAATAAGTGCATGGAGGAGTAGGTGGATGTATGAGGTCAGACAGGAAGGATGTGGAGAGGTCTTGGATAGTTTTGTAAACCATGAGGTCAGTTTTGAGCTGGGTCAGAGATATCTAGAAAGGCAGCAATAGTTTCTAGCAGAGGAGGGGGGTATGACACTTTCGTGGCAAGGAAGCAGTTTGGCCACAGCATCCGGGTGCACCTGCAGTTTAGAGAGTAGTGACTTAGAAGAGGGAGTTGTAATAGTCAAGCCAGGAGGCACTGAAGGCCTGAATAAGGGTTTCAGCAAAAGCAAGATCAGTATGAGGGGGGATTCTGGCAATGTTAATCTGGAGGTGGGAGAGTCAGATTTACTGACCAAGGACATGTGGGAAGGAAAGAGTCCAAGGTCAAGGATGACTCCCAGATTTCTAGCCTCAGAAGGAAGGTACAAGTCTGAATTAAG
Source organism: Terrapene triunguis (assembly GCF_002925995.2). Lineage (NCBI taxonomy): Eukaryota > Metazoa > Chordata > Testudines > Emydidae > Terrapene > Terrapene triunguis. The sequence goes on along the minus strand of NW_020664980.1, from coordinate 4,420,567 downwards.
GAAAGGCAGGGCACAGACTAGACTTCTTATTTTTAACCAAGAGAACTTCCAGAGTCATTCATGCTCCAGGTCACTAGGCTGTTGCAGGCAAATTGCAAATCTTTGGATGGAAGGTTGAAGGGGGAACCAAGTTTCGGAAGATAGTCCAACAGAGCCAAATTCACCTCCAGTGTCACTCCGCTGCCCTCAAACAAGTGGTGCCAATGCTGAGACCGAGGCTGGCTCATGGTTCTGACAAGACTGTGTTCAGCTAGTACGGTACCACGTACCAGTCGTATTAGACCTTCAGCTAGTGCCAATTACCTTTTTTGCTTCTTTTCTAATCTTTGTCATGAGGATTAGCCATTAGACTCCAATGACTCATGTTTAGAATAAGAGCTTGTGGCATGTCTGCTGACTGTACTGGCCAGCCATCTCATCACAAGCTTCCTTATTCCAAGAGGGTGGAAATGGCAAGTTAAATAAAACAGCCACCTAACTGGTTCAGGGGCAAACAGGCCGGGCAGAGCTATAAACTGCCAATAAAAAAAAATCAGCCTCTTGCTCGCTACCCTACACAGCCAAGATAAACAGCTGTACCCAAGCTCTAAGATCTACTGGGTGTTTGTTCGACTGCCTGCCTCTCTTGTCGTGGATGCTTGCTGGATCAAGTCACGCAGCAGCATATACCTGAAGCTACAAACTAAAGGTGGTACTAAATGAAATCTCAGGATCCAAATACTCCCAGTCCTTGGAGAAGGTCAGATCCAAATTTCTGCAGACCAGATCTCTCTCTACTGCAAACTCCACTTCCTCCTTTTTTGGAGTTGATCATTTCTTTCCTTGATTTGGTCTGTTCTTGTGTTAATTTCCTCAGCAATATTTTTTTAAGGTTTATGTCTCTTAAAGAGAGCTGTCTGTTCTTCTGATGAGACTACATAGTACCCACCTTTATAACTCACTGCTCAGGGGCATGTTATATGTCTCCCTCTATACCTGATCCATAGAGGACATGAGTCTATTACAGTCCCCAGCTACGGAGCCTGACTCTAACTCGGTAAGCCTCATGTTTTTAGCCTGTAGGTCCCTGATTCCCAAGATGACAGCTGTCAGACTTTCACCAGTTTCTCCCTCCCTCCGCCTCCACAATGTGCCTGACCAATTGTGCCAGTCCCTTCCTGACCCTTGTGACAATCATCTTATGCACTGAAGCATGAGATTTCATTACCATGAGCTTAGCCTGGAAAACTCAACAGGGTAATTCCCTTGTTTCTTGCTGACTGGCTCTTTTATGTTGTGATGGAGGAGGAGAGAGAACTTGCTGCCGATTTTCCGCTTTTCGCGCTTTAAATTGTAGTTATAATGGAGGTCAAGAAGCATAGAGATTGGGATAAGCATCTTGTATGATGTTTAAATTGAAAGGAAGCAATAATGACAATTGCTAAGGTGAATAACTTCAGGTCACTATCTTAAACCCATCCACAGTATCTGACTAAGTGACTCCCAGCAGACACCGAGTTCCACAGATTTGCTGCATGAAGAAGGCTTTTCTTTTACTTCTTCTGCAGTTACCAACCACTAATTTCTTTGAGCGGATGCCTCGTTCACACATACAGTGAGCAGGCTAGACTGTTGTGTTGGTCTTGCCATGCAATGACCCCAGTCACCATTTCTGTTCTCCAGCCTTCATGCTATTCTCCGGTCTGTCTGCTCTTCTTCCCACCTCTGTCCTGTTTCTGCTGAAAGCTCTTCAGGAGGCCTGGAGCAGACTTGGAATCATCTCACTTACTCTTTACAAAAACGGTCGTGTCTGGAGCCAAGAAAGGCTGGGCACATATTGAGGGGGAGCTTGGATAACACCACTATACTCAGAGAAGCATCAAGTTTTGTTAAAGCTAAATGGAGAAAGCAAACAGGAGGGCAAGGAAGTTTCAAATATTACTTTTTTTTTTAATAGATAAGACTTAGAAAAGTGTGTTTTGCCACCTTGTTAAACCAAAAGGACACAGGCCAGACTCTCAAACTGGACTGCAAGCTTCTGTTAAGCTGGTACACGGTGATAAAATAATAATTAACACTGACTGCATATAGCTATTTGCATCTTTAAAGGGCTTTATAAATATTAACTAACTATAAAAAACAACAAAGAGTCCTGTGGCACCTTATAGACTAACAGACGTATTGGAGCATAAGCTTTCATGGGTGAATACCCACTTCACATGCGGCTGACGAAGTGGGTATTGGCCCACGAAAGCTTATGTTCCAATATGTCTGTTAGTCTATAAGGTGCCACAGGACTCTTTGTTGCTTTTTACAGATCCAGACTAACACGGCTACCCCTCTGATAATTAACTAACTATGCCACACAACACTACTATGAGGTACTGTACCTAATAGTTATCTTCCTTGTTTAATGGATGGAGAAACTAAGATATCACCAGATGATGCTGTTACAGAGTTTCACAAGTTGTTTGTCTTAGCATGTGAGCAAGTTTTTAGTCTTGGAAGAAATATTGGTTGTGGTTGTCGTTTTTTGATTATACAAGGTTCTGGGTATAGGTTGCTGTGTGCATTGCAGGAGAATTTTCTCTCTGCCATGGTCTCTGATTAGTCAGTTTTTGAGGCAGAGTTATTCCCTGGGAACTAAGCATTGCTGCTGGGCTGAGATTCCTGAAAGAAGGGATTGCCTGCATGCTGTTTGACCATCTCATTTCAGGACAGTTGTATATGTGTAAATAAAGCAAATTACACTTAGAATATTTCAGAATTCTCTTCCACTGGGAAGCTGACCTGCATAGCCCTGGCATCTGGCTACCACTGAAAGATGTGACACCTGCATTAGAATAGACATACTGGTGTTGGAACTAGGGTCAACAATATTAACTAACACTATTGTGAAGTACTCTCTCTAACAGGTATCTTCCCCATTTAACAGATGGAGGCACTGAGGCAAGGTTAGCGGTCTTGCCCAATGCCACACAGAAAGTCAGTAGCAGAGCTGTGATTGCAGAGATGTGATTACAGTGCAGCGATTCCTGTCTCCTAGTTCTGTGCTGGTTTAAAAAAAACACACACATGCACCTCTGTGCAGACAGATGTCTACCATGGGTGGATATTCGGGTTTGTATAAAATAAAAAAAACCCACAGACTTTCAGCCCAAATTCTAATCTTTACTTAGATACACTTTCAAAAATTTACTCTTACAAAAATGTCCCCATTAATTAATCACTGGACCCTGGTGCAATATACAGTATGGCTTATAGATCCATTGACTCCAGTGTCATCCCACTTTGCAGCAATGTGCAAGGTCCACAGAAGTGGACTTCTCTGTCTGTTCTTTGGAAAATATATTCTCAGTTAGGGAAAGGCTAATATGAGTGTGTTTGGGAGCTGAGCTGAGGTGAAAGTCACAGCCAATAAGTAGTTTCCCTAGACTGGGGGCGGGGGGGCAGTTTGCTTTTTGTCTTGTGACATGATTGGATAACACCAAGTGTCTCTAGACATCCCTTCTCTAGACAACCAGCCAGTCAAAGGCCCCACCTCGTTCTGATAGGTGGATGGCTATGTGGCAGAGCTTGCAGACTGTTTTAGTCTGAGGAATATTCTTCATCCTCTGGGGAAAGGAAAACCTTCTGTGTACCCAATTTAATTTGCTTATGCTTCCTTAACAAACTCTTCTTGTTTGAAAATTTCAAATAAACTTACAGCTAGTTAGGGTTACTGCGAGGTCTGCACAGCTTTCAGATGGTGTAAAGTATAATATAAATGCTACATGTTAATAGTGGTCTCTCAGGGCTCTGAATTTCTCTCTCTCTCTCAAACTTAAACACACACAGACCCCATCAGACATCTGTTCTGAGGCTTATCTCTGGCGACAGTGTGTCCTGAGTGACAAAGTTCTGATCCAGAGATGAACTTAGAAGGATAATCTTGCATCTGAGGCTTTGGCCTTGAGCCAGGAGATTGGGGCTCAGTTTCCAGCTCTGTCAGACTTCTTACGTGACCTTGGACTAGTCATTTAAACTCTCTCTGCCTTTAGTTCCCCATTTCACCAATGGGGATAACAACACTTCCTTCTCAGCTCTACAGGAGGGACTGGGGGGGCTGTGTCATGTCCATGGGGCAATGTTTGGAATGTCACTTCCTGTGCTGTACATGTTCTGTGAAGACTTCAGATTCCAGGGCTGGCCAGTCACAGACACTCATTTCACACCATGTTTGCTTTACTAATATTTTCGTTTCTGCTAACATCTGTGAATGAGTTCTAATGCTCATGAAAAAGGAAGATGGAAAGCAATGCCTGGTAGCCAAACTCAGTGCTGACAGGTGCTGTGTAAACTCACACGCAGAGCTCTGCCAATACACCTCAATTCTGGCCTACGGCACTTTGGACTAGTGCAGTCTTGAACTGCTCCGGAAAAAAGCTGTTTCCTCTTCCCACCCATCTTGGAGGTTTAAAACCTGCAGCAAATGTAACTTTTCAAACTTGACACCTCTGATGCAGTTTAGGTAGCAATGAGCGCTCTAAATAGGACAGTAATCAGGAGAACGTGTTTGACTAAGGTCACAAATTCTATAGTGATTATAGTCATGAGGGATTTGCTTGTATCTCACTTAGAATACTTGATATGGACTAAAAGCAGATTACAAACACTCATTCAGAAAGGTTTGGTTACTCTTTGGCACCCAAGTCAGTGAATAAAAATATATAATCAAATATAACACTTTATACTCCCATGATCGTAAATGTGGGGATTATCTTTGTTTTATGGATGGGAAAATTGAGACTCAGAAAGGTTACATGATGTGTCCAGTGTCACACGGTGAGGCGGTGGCAGACCTGGGAACACAACCATGCTCTCCTCACTCCCAGTCTCCTGTTCTAATGACTGGATTATGATGCCGCAAGCTGATGAATGTTCTTTCCCCAAAATGAGAGTGTGGGCAATGTGTTTACTGTGGTGTACAAGACTCCTGTTCTGCTGGTGATCTGTGGTAGGAGAAATCATCAGAACTGGTGGTTAAATATTGCCTGTGCTAAAGCATGGCATATATTTGTATTTAAATAATGCACCATGCTGAGTGGGAAATGTAGAATTGGGGAATTCCATTCCTCTGCTGTAAGAGCGGGCTCATTATAAGAGGGAAATACAGTCCTTTCTAAAGAACTTTTGAGTCATTTTAGAAGATGTCACTTTGCCTATCTCATGTAGGGATTGACACACTTTGGGCTGAATCCAGGTCTAACTGAACTCAGTGGGAGTTGGATTGGGTTCTTCTTACATGCAGAGTGTGAAGTTACACCCCATATTTGTTATGGAAATATGCTTTTGATATGGAGATGGCATAACAGATATATTTTATGCAAGATGGGTCTTGTAGGGTCTGATTGGAAAGGTTATAATTTACTGAATGTGATTATCCCATTTGTATGAATGTATTATTTCCGTATCTAAAGTTAGAAATATTGACTATGTAACAATAACAACTTTTGAAACTAATGAAACACCCCCCAGACAGCAGGCCATCAGCCTTGATGGGCCATTAGGAAGAAACAATAAGACTTTGAAGATACTAATCTCTCTCCTTCCTGAGAGGCATCCTGCGATGTAGCTGTGACACTACTAGGTCAGGTGCTCCTGTCACCTGGTACTAAACACCATCTAAGGTGGAGATCAAGACTGGGAAACAAAAGATTCCCGCCTTATGTAAAACTTATTTAAGACTGGGGAGTAAGGCAAACAGGACTCTTCTCCATTGCCTTCCTGCCCATGAAGAACGACCGCTGAAAGTACCTGAAGACACAAAGGAACTGAGTGGTGGGAAAGGCAAGGGCTTAGTCCAGACTAAGACAGGAGTCTAGTCTGTAAAGAGAAATAACTGGAACTCGAAGCTACAGAAACTCTGCAACTTGCCTAAAACAACATTTAGGGTGAGAAATTACTTCTTGAAACCAGTCTCTTTAAGATCTTAAGCGTAGTATGCGTGTTTTGTTTTATTTGCCTAGTAATGTGCTTTGTTCTGTTTGCTGTCCCTTATAATCACTTAAAATCTGCCTTTTATAGTTAATAAACTTGTTTTTTTTTTTAATTATTAATCCTAGTTTGTGCAATTTCTAACTGGGGGGGGGGGGCAAGAAGTTGTGCATATCTTCCTCCACATTGAGGGAGGGGACAAATTTATGAGCTTAGGTTGTATAGATTTCTCTACAGCGCAAGACAATACTATTTTGGATGCACTTTCCAGACAGGAACTGCACTTGAGTGCTGGGCGATTTCCTGGCTGAGTCTTCTCATAGAGAGCTGTTTGCAGACTCTGTGTGATTCTACAGCTGGTGCGTCCCTACCTGTGTGTGTGCTGCCAGAGGCTGGAGAGCCTAATTCAACAAAATAGGGAGAGGGAGCCCAGGCTAGTGAACCAGGCAGGCTCAGTGAAATCCCAGTACATCAGGTGGCATCCCAGAAGCGGGGGTCCAACCCGTCACACAGAGATCCAACCAAACTACTTTTATCCCTTTCTCAAGAAGCCTGTATTATTTGCACAAAGAAAAATATGCAGGAAGAGGCATGAAAAAGCATTTTTAAAGAGACATCACAATCTTCAACTGCAAAACAAATGTACGTAATAAATAAGCCTATCCTTAGAGGAATACTTAAACTCAAAAGTCAACTTTTTAGCTAGGAAGCAATAACCGATTTTTAGTTTAATATCTTAATTATAAGCTGTATGTTGGTCCGGTTTCCAGTCTCACCCCCCTGCCAGCTGGACATTCTGTGCTTGCAGACTGACAGAGGGGTTTCACTGTGTGCCATTTACATTTATATAGAATCTGGTAGAAACAAACGATTCACGCCTCTGCCTTTCCGTGATATTTTTATTTTTAACTTGCATAGTAAAACTCATTGTAGGGCTGCACCCATCCTCCCCTTTGAGCTCTCTGTCCAGGCTGGAAGGCAGAGTATTACTCACTTTTGTCTGCCTTGAGAGTTCTCAATGCTCCCCCTGACTAATTTTTATTCTTCAGCATGTATACGCCTGAATTTGGCCAAACATGCTAGGATTCCCCAGCCCAACATACTTGAAGATGCCCAATATTTAATAATAATAGTAATATTATACATGAATTGACTGGTTCAGATAAAATAAGACTCATTGGACCAAAGGGAAACCAGCACCCAGCCCTCAAAATGCAAAGTGGTTTTTTTTTTTTTTTTTTGAGGTTTGAAACATTTCTACTAAAATTTAGTAAATATTGTTTTTCTTTTTCTTGAGGCTTCTGCACTTGTGGGTTTCATCCACAATAGGGCGAAGAGTCCACATGAGACTCTTTTTTTTGTGCTACTTCCAGCCTGACTAGAAGCAGTGGAAATCTTGCCACAAAGCCTATTCTGCTTCCGGTGACATTGTCTTCTCAAAGGTTAAATGGAGCTTTACTGACTGACACCTTGGTAGGTCTGACCCTCCAGCCATTTGGACATTTGGGCTGCACAATCAGGTGCTTACTTACCCCACACCAAACCATAGGTTTAGATTCATGCATAGCTTATGTTGGGAAATTTTACTATATGCAGCGGGTGTAATTTTATAATGCTTGCTTTCCCATAGGATAACATAAATGTGCAAATGAGACTGTAAGCCCTTTGAGGGGGGTTGGTTTCCTTTGTGTTTGTACAGCACAATAAGGCCCCACACTGGACCACTGCTGCAAGACAAATAAGTTGTTTAGTAGAGGTGGGCGGCTAATAAAGATAGAGCAGAGTTGTACTCAGTCCATTTGGGGGTGCTGTGGGGCAGTCTCTGAAGACAGGAAGTTGCCTAGTCAGGGTGGGTGACCTCTTGTACAGGTTCCACTGTACCCCATTACTCTATCCGTACATGCCACATCCAGTGAAACATTTAAAATACATGAGGAGAGCCAGCTTCTAAAGTCATATTTCTAGTGCTCTGCATAATCCCTCTGAGACTGTAAACCAGGCTCTAGTTGAAAACTGTCAGTGTGAAATTATTTATTAGGAGTCTTTTTGGGGGGTAAAGTAAATCACCCCAGATACATTCAAAATGCGGGCCCCAGAGGAAGTCATGCTAACCCTGTGTCCTTGAAACACAGGCCTCCTAAACAAACCCAGGGTGTTGATCCGACTGCAATAGGAGGGTGAAGGGGCATCTTTCATAACACTCGAACCATTACACCAGAGCTTAAAGATGAACTGAAAGCTTCTCTTTAAAAAATTGAATTAAGTTCCTTTTTCCTTAACAGAATAGATGGGTGGGGTATAACTTGTATGCACAGTCCCTTTTAAAACCTAAACTGTTGAGACTCAGTTCTTCCCATACCCACCGGACCGGCCAAGCCACAAGTTCATGGTGTCATGTTTGCCAATAATAGGAGTTGCCATCCTTGTGCAACTCCTCCCTCAATTTCAGGTGTCAGTGATGACATCAACTGTTGCAGAAGAAACCCAGAACTCTGCACTCAGGTCTTCCAGTTTGCCTTAATGAATGGCACGAGGATGGCTCTTCACCTAGTAAAAGAGCTCCAGGAAAACTTTCAGTGTGAGATGCATTTGCAATGATATCCCTGAATTTCAATATAGCTGCTGTATGAAGTGTGAATGAATCAAGAGGAGGAAATGGTTTATATAGAACAAATTCATGGGAACATGTGTGTGTTATAGGAACGGATATTATGGTATTATTTCCATTTATCAGGAAACGAGACTATCACGGGAGAGCTGTTTTCTCCTGAGTCTGGCATCACTATAGCATACTATCCCTCTCGAGCGTTTGTGGGTGTTGGAAAGAGTTGGAGGAAAGCCTGCATAGCAGATGTGCTAACTGCCCAGAGACACTTCTAAATGAGACAAACCTTAGGTCCTGACCACTTGTGGTAATAACAGGTCTTAGAGCACTTTTCATAAGGGTGGGGGTGTTAGGCTCAGTGGTACCTTGATGAAATTCCAAATTTAGGTAATTTGGGTAATTACATACTAACCCCTGAAGATTCAGCTGGCCAAGAGTCTCAATTGTTTCCAGGGCCGGCTCCAGGGTTTTGGCCGCCCCAAGCAGCCAAAACCAAAACCAAAAAAAAAAAAAAAAAAACC
>NW_020664980.1:4360972-4411386 GCF_002925995.2 Terrapene triunguis | reverse complement strand
AAAAAAAAAAAAAAAAAAAAAAAAAAAAAAAAAAAAAAAGCCGCGATCGCGATCTAAAAAAAGACGCGATCGCGATCTGCGGCGGCAATTCGGCGGGAGGTCCTTCACTCCCAGGCGGAGTGAGGGACCGTCCGCCGAATTGCTGCCGAATACCTGGAACTGCCGCCCCTGTCCGGAACGGCCGCCCCAAGCACCTGCTTGAGAAGCTGGTGCCTGGAGCCGGCCCTGATTGTTTCTGAACTGCTATATACTGTGCAACCGCTGCATCCTCCCACCACATGGTGACTGCTTTGGGGTCTTTGATGTGATTTTAATATTTTTCTTCTAATCACCGCACAGAATTACAGAATTCCACAGGAACTCACAGTAAAAAAAAAAAAAAAAGATGTGCCTCTTTCTGGAGGGGGTGGGGGTTGCAAAGCAAGTGAGGCTGTGAGGAAGGGTGGAGATTAGAGAGAGGTCTGACCCAAACCAGCAGGTCTGAACACCCACAAACTTTGGGGAAGTAATTATTTGTATTAGGGTGGTACCGAGAGGCCACAACTGCGCTTGGGGCCCCGTAGTGAACAAACACATAAGGAGAGAGAGTTCCTGCCACAAAGAGCTGACAATCTTAATTGACAAGACTGACAGCCCCCTTCCTCCCCCTCTTCCCCCCCCCCCAAAGAAGGATAGTTTCCATTCCAGATTCATTCGGTTGTTAGCCTTTCTACCAAGAGATCAATTGTGATACGGATGCTTATCCACTATGGACTTGACAGAGCCCACCACATTTGGTAGATGATGAAAGCAAATAACCATCAGGGTAACAACTGCTCTGGAACACGTGTTCTAAAGGTGACCAGCTCCATGCCCCAATAGCACTCCCCTGAGCTATCCAGCAGCCCCAGTACCACCACGTGTTTCATCTACACCATTAACTCCGTTAGTGTTAGAACCATTAGTTCTGCATCCAGTGTGAGGGAGTCTATTGCAGCATAGCAGGACATGACACTTTAGAGGTAGCTCACGTAGCACACACTAATAACCCAGGAGCAGTCGGGTGTGGGTGGGAGGAATGCGGGCATCAGCCAGGGTAGCCTAGCTATGTGATTTCAGCACAAAGCTAGACACAGCATTTGTTTTAACGGGAACAGCACAGACTGTGCCATGTGCATTACCGGAAAGGCAATTTTACCCCAGGGCATTCAGTGCCAAACTCAAATAAAGCAGAGACAGCCGGAGTCTGAATGCTGGAGGTTCCAATTAAACACACACTGCTTCACACAGACAAGTAGTATTAGCAATGGTTGACTTAATCCTTTTAAAACATTGCATTCAGAGGCAAGTTCTGTTTATCCCTCCCAGCTCTTCTCAGTGGTCCTGTGACTAGTGGCCCAGTGCTGACTGATTTGCTCTCTTGTTATTCTGGGGATGCCAGCTTGGGAGTAAAATCATAAATACGAAATATCAAAGGGTAACACCAGGGCAGCAGTGGGTTTGAATCCCTGCAGGACAAGAGGTTGCAATTTCAAGGGCACTCAGATATCATGGTCTGGGCACTGGATAAAGACTTGGATAGACCATTAAAAACACAGTTAATGTTAACATAAGGACAGAATGTGACATATAATGACAGCTGCTCAGGGAGTCAGCTGCTCAGGTGGCCCCGGGGACGGCCACACCGGCCACTGCTGGAGCAGCTCTGCAGCCAGCCACTTGCGCAGCCCCGCAGCCAGCCGCACCAGCCGCTGCTCGAGTGGCCCGGGGCAGCTTGCCACGGTGACCATCCAAGCAGTGGCCACTCCGGCAGCCCCCCGGCAGTTGGTGCAGCTGGCCCCAGCCCCCACCCAGCAGTGGCCCCCTGAGGTGCTCCCCCTACAGCAGCGGCCACCCCAAGATTTAGTCATGGGTATTATAGTAGAAGTCATGGACAGGCCACGGGCCGTGTGACCTGTCCATGACTTTTACTACAAATACCCATGACTAAATCGTCGCCTTACTGATATGGAATAAAGAAATGGAAGAAGATGGAGCCAGCTGTTTGCTGAACTCCTTCATTTGGGAGGAAGAGCAGGAGTGGGAGGCAGGCCAGAGTTCATTTAGAGAGGATGGGAGGGAGACTCTATCCCATGGGCAGGGGTGAGGCTGGGAAAAAAAGTCTGTCCAGGAGACTCCAAAGTTATATGTTTGGCCGGAGAGTTTGGTAGATCCAGAGTCGATTTAGGTTTAATCCACACCACGTATTCAGTCTGTATTCTGAACGGCTGAATCATAATTTATGTGGCTGGAGGAAGAGGAACTCACCCAGTATTACAGGGAAAACAGTTAACAATTGTGCTGCCTTATCATCACCAAGCAGAGTCTTGCCCTTTGAAACCAATTAAACTTTATACCTTTGTTTGCACAGATATTTCCGTAGATTCTGTGCGCTTCTCATAGGCGACCCTTCCAAGGTTTATTACGCTTCCAGGTTGCTCTGATGAAGCACTATTGGCGAAACCATTTTTTTTGCTTTGTCTCATTGCGCTGCTGCAGCTTGGTCTGGCTTGGCCTTAGGAGTTTGGGAAGGGCCAACAAGATCACTTTTAGGGGGCCCTGTAGCCCAAATTTAACGGATTTTAGCAACAAAAGAACGGGGGAGGGAGGAATCTTTTTGCCACCATCAGCCCCTTTCTGCTGCAGGAAAAGTAGAGCCCAGCTCCTTGGACTGGAGTGCATGTGGAGTTCCTAACACCGGGGGAAAAGTGTTTCAAGGAACATTTCTCCAGCAGCTAAGTCCCCACTTACAGGCGGGTGTAGTGTGCGTTCTGGCGAAGCTTGTTATTTTCTTTGCCCTTTCCCCTATTTACTGAATCCAGAGCAGCCTGCAATATTTGTCAACAACCTCTGTGTGCCAAACAGCCACCCCATCTCCTCACAAAACATGCAGAGACAGGAGTCTCTGCCAGGGAAGTGCAGAGACAAACTGTCAAACTCACTCGCCGTAAACTAGTCTCTCTCCGTTTTCCTTTCTTCCCCCCACCAGCTCGGTCACATTCTATCCATCTCCACTTGATTTTCCTCTCACTTCACTCCACTATTTTCATTCTCTTGCTTCGCATCTCCCCTTCCCTTGATGAGTAGTATCTCCTCCCTGCTCCGCCTGCCTCTGTCCCAGTTCCACTGTTCTCTTTCGTCCAGCCCTGTGATCTCTTCTGCGTTACGCTGGGACTTTGCCCATGTTCTCTCTTCACCTCATATTCCATGGCCTTTCTGCTCCCACCCCAGACTCTTGCTCACGTCCTCCTGCCTCCCTCCTGGAACTTAGGACCTGACATTAGAAAACCCTTCGCAGTGTTAATTATTAAACAGTAATGAATTAATGCTATTAATTGTGGCCAGCCCCTGCACAGCTGCACAAGTGAACCTCCCTCAGCCCACACCCACTCTGTAGAAGTTGGCCATAGATCCAGCCCTTGCGCGCTCTGGAGTATAGCGACTGCTGCCTGGTAGTATGCCCAAGGGCCCCAGCTGCTCAGAAATGAAGGGACGGGGCAGAATCCGGGGGTGCCATGTAGGGGGGCTCCTGCCCCCCCGCCAGCCCAAGTTTTGTACCACCTGCTGGGAGCCACTCGCTCCTCTCTCCCTTCCCCTGACTGGCCTATTTGCTCAGTTAACAAGAATGCAGAGGAGTATCTGGCAGAGCCAATAGCAGAGCTGGGAGCCTCTGCAGCATTTTTTCATTCCTTAAACAAACACACTGAGGGAGTGGTGGCAGGAAGGTCTGAAGATGCTTGCTGCAGATTGCATCATGATCTGCCCCTCACCTTCACAAGCTGACATGTTCAAAAGGCAGGAGCAACCCCTCGTGACACGGGGCTGCTGCCTGAGGCACATTCAGGGGATAATTACCCTCACAGCCAGCTCAGCTGGAAGTTTCAGGCTGCAAGAGCAGCGCACAGAATGGATGACCACCTGTAATCTTTCCCTGCGGTGAAGAAACAAGCATGAGCTGCTGCCACCAAAAATATTGTTTAAATTACACTTAAAATGTTCCCAACTTTTTTCCAACTCTCTGATTTTGTAGTGAATGGCAGTACCCCAGTGTGGTCAGTTATTCTACTATTTAGTCCCACTTGTCTGCTGTGGGAGTCTTTCCTTTGCCTACAGTGGGCTTTGGGTCAGGTTAGGTCCATAGGCTGTGATGCAGAAACACGGATTCCTCTGTGAATGCCTGGATTTCACCAAATCTCCCAAGAGTGGGTGTCGCGGGGCGACGACTCACCGGCATGGCACCTCCTGCTGGTTGTCCTGGGAATTAGCTCTTCCAGCCCAGAGCACCCTCTGCAGGCCGGTGTCTCGCCCGCTGCTGGCCCTGTGTCCCTCCCGGACCCAGGTGCCCCTCTATGTCAGGGTTCTGCCCCAGCAGTAACCCACAATCTGGGTCCCCACCCAGGGGAACCCCTAACCCTCTTTCCCCACCTTGCCTCAGTGGCTACTGCCACCATCTAGCCCCCACTCCCTGGGGCAGACTGCAGTCTATAAACCACTCATCATCAGCAAGGAGGTTAGGACCTGCTGCCTCTGCCTATCTCTGGGCTGCCCCTCTGCAGCCCTAGTACCCTTTTGTGGGCCCTTATCTTGGCCTGCAGCCTGGGGTTTTGCTAGGCTGGAGCTTCCAAGCTCCCTCTGCACTTCCCCAGCACTGGTCCACCTCAGGTACCCTGTTCAGCTCCCAGGCAGCCAGATCCTTCTCTCTCAAAAACTGGAGCAAGAGTCTCTTGAGTGCTTGACTCACAGCCCTTTTATAGGGCCAGCTGTGGCCTGATTGGGGCATGGCCACAGCTGTGGCTGCTTCCCCCAATCAGCCTAGCTTTTCGCTGCCAAGGCCCTCTCTAGGGGTGCTTTTAACCCTTCAGAGCTGGAGCAGGTGACCACCCTGCTACAGTAGGGTTGCACTTTTCTAGGACCTTTTTCCCAGATACCTTTTGAGGAGCTGCTGGCTCTGAACTGCTGCCTTCAAGCAGCTGTCTGCTGTATCTCCTCTTCCAGCTGATAAATATTCTTATCTTCTGTTATTCTAATTCTTTAACATTTCGGAGGGTGTGGCAAAGTCTCACACACCTGAGTGCCATCTGTGAATTTCATTGAGGTGATATTTACTCTCACCAATCCTTACAGTAACACACTAGGAACCTCCTTCCAACGTAATCCTTTGTATTTATCATAACTATTTGTATAAACCTTTCCGTGAACATAAACCCAAGCCAATCTGAACAATTTGTAAGATTTGGCTGACAAAACTTGTTCATCATAGATCCATGCTACTAACATCAATCATTTAATTATACTCTACGTAGTGATTCTTTTTAAAGGTATAGCCTGATACGTTAAAAAAAACAAAAACTTTGTTTCAATAAATAGGGCTATTTTGGGGCTAGTTATTAAGTGACGTTGAGCTAGTAATGCAGTAGAAATCTGGCAATCACGTAAATGTTCATCTTGCTGATTTTTCCCAGCCTGTTCCTACAAATCCCATAATCTACCACCTCATGGTGTTCTTCACTTCAGTGGGAAATGTATTCGCTTGCGGTGCCAGTTCTTGAGTTGAAACAAACCCCCATCTACGAACAAACGGATGGAGGTTGGAAGAATTCCACTTTTCAGACATGGTTTTCTCTTCTACACTTACAAGTAATCCTAAAATATACCTTTAATTGGTGTTTGTGTATATAGTTTTCTTTCTTTATATAAGAATTAGATACAGTACTCCTGTCAGCCAATTTCTAAGTTATTATCAGCAAAAAAACCAACAACCTAGAGTAGCCTAAGTAGCCCCTGGAATCACGGTTAAAGTTCCCCCCCAAAAAAATCTGAAATGGTGCCCCTGGTCATTTATTACACCAGCCATAGGGGAAGCCCAGGCTGCTCCTATGTAAAGGGGGTGAAAAGGGCCTGCCCCCTTGTGCCCATGAGAGCTCCAGGAAGCATTTTGCCCATCTGGGGCAGATGGCTCCTGCCCACTACAGACTCAGCTGTGATTTTCAAAGTGCTCATGTGAGTAAGGAGCACAAGTGCCGGTGATTTTCAAGAGGGCGTGTGGTCCTAACTCACATAGGCACTTTTGAGAATCCCTCTCTTATGCTTCAGCCTGGCCCGTGTTATCGGAGATGATGACTTCCTGGTATAAGCATCAGTGCTGAAATAGGCTGACTCACAGGAACTACTTGTGGTCTGATGGGATCAATTTCCCTCCTCCTGGGCTAGATAAATTGCCTTCTGTGCCGTTTACTGCGTGTGTGGTGTTCAGATGAGATCACGGTCCTGTCTAATCTGAGTGGCCTTTAAAGGTCCCAGGATGTTTGTTGTAAGCACTGGAGCGGTTTACTCGTCTGTACTTGGCTAGAATCCCCCCAGCCCCAGTGCTGTAGAGTGTGCTGTCTGCTCCCTCCCTCCAGAGGTGGCTGCATGCTTCCCGGCTGTAGGCAGGCTTTGCGATGGAATGTGTGCTATAAAAATGTGAAGTATGAGGAGGAGGATGCTGGGGGCCACAATCTCTGCCATTGTATAAACTTAGCTGTAGCACTGGAGATTTGCAGATGTTATTCTTCCTGAGGGCCTGCAGCACTTACAGGAATCACAGCATCATCTACTGCAACTGTTCTCCTCCATCTCTCCCCTTTGTCCCCTTCACACACACATCACTATGCATCCTCAACCTGCAGCCTTGTCTATGATTCTTACATGGGATGGTGGTAGCTTACCTGCAGCACAGTGCTCCTGAGAGAGGGGTGGCTGGCAGCTCTGGGACCTGTGTTCGTGTTAGGCAGAAAACGCTGCTGCTGTCGCACTGGAAAGAAGGAGGGTCAGCAATGCTGCAGGTTTCACCTCCGCTTGACGCCTGTGCAGTTCCACTCTGCTGCTGCTGCAGTTCTCCCTCTGTGCTGAGGATTTTCCTGTTGCCTTGCTCCTGCAGCTCTGCGGAGAGGTGACAAGCCGCAACATGCACATCAGGTGGTTTAAATCATTCCAAAGAGGGTACTATCCGGGAAGCGAGAAAGCTCTGTATGAACTGGAGGCAGCTGGATTATTCTAACTCTTCAGCCTCAGGGCCTTGTGTATTGATAGGCGAACGGACACACACACACACACAATGACAGAGCTTAAAAATAAATGTGCGACAATCACCTGACAGACAAGAGGACTAGTAAAGAAGTGCAAGTGACCTGTTTGATCTGCATGCAGAGCTGCCAGCAGGCAGCCAGCACTGCGGCAGGACTTAAGTAAATCATGTTAAAAAGGTTTTCTTCTGGGCAGATGGTTGAATGGACTACTGGACACAGCCTAACGGCTTCTGTTTATTTTGAGGCTTCCATTGCCAAGGAAACAGTAGATTGTGGTGAAGTGGGATCAGAAAAACTGCTGAAGGAAAAGGATTATTTCTTTTTTTTTCTTCCCAGCTCTTTGCCTCATGCCTTTATGCATTTGGTTCTTTTATTGGCTGTTTAGCCAGGGCAAGGTTCTAACTTTTATCAAATTCCAGATTCATTTATCTCCATGCACACATCCAAACAGGCACTTCGGAGTGTGTAATGGCTCCTCCCTCTCGGGTCCAGATAGGGTGACCAGACAGCAAGTGTGAAAAGTCAGGGCAGGGGTGGGGGGTAATAGGAGCCTATATAAGAAAAAGACCCAAAAATCGGGACTGTCTCTATAAAATCGGGACATCTGGTCACCCTAGGTCCAGAGGAAGGCCGGATGTTGTCGGTGTGGCCTGGTTTGTGGTCACGGACCTGCCCACTCCACACTTCCAATCTCCTCCAGAGGACCCAGCACACGGCCCTTCAGCTCATAGCTCCAGCCCCTGGTTGGAGTACCCACCAAATGTCTAGGGTTTCGGCCTCCTGAGTAATTGCACAGTCTTTGACCCACAGCCTCATGGCTGGCTCCAGCACTCTGGGCAGGGCACAGCAAGCAAACCGTCGATAGCCCTCAGCCTCCTGGCTGGGACAAGCAACAACAGTCAGGTGCAGGCCTTCTGGCCTAGGTGAATATGCAGCCAGCTCCAGGTGTGGGACAGCGACAGGTATAGGGGGACCCAGGTCCCAGCCCTGGATGCTCGCAGTGGCGAGTTATCCCACCACGGGTCAGTGGGGAAACGTAAGATTACTGCCTCACGTCCTGGCAACTCAACTGGACCAACCTCTGGTTTCCTTGGGCTACTTCCTATCCGACTCTCCTGGCATCACACCGCCACCACCGCCAGGCTCTGGGTCACAGTCGGGTGGTGCTTCCTTCAGTATTTCCCCGGGTCCTGCCATCTCCTGGGCCAGTAGGGCTCCGATCTGCTCTGTAGCTGGTCCTGGACCTCACAAAGGGCTCAGCTGTCTAGCAGGGACATCTGCCTCCTTCCCAGGTCTGCTCACAACTGAGCTGCCGGGCCCTACTCTTATACTTCCTGCCCTGCCCCTGCACTTCCTGCGAGGGGGTTGGGCCGAGTTAGCTGCACCCACCACGAGGAGTGAAATGGTTCCTCCCTCTCGGGTCCAGAGGGAGGCCACTCTGCCTCACTGGAATCAGATGTTGCTTCAGTCAGGGACTGAAGCAACGTCTGATTGAGAAGCTGGACTGCAAATGGTAGGAACTCCCCAGTGATGCAGTGTCTAATGTGGGGTTTTCTCTTTCTTTGTTTTCAAGCAGCACAGGTGACAGAGACTGGGAAGGGAGTCTATGCAAGAAGGTGCTGTTGTGATGGAGGCATTGCCGTGATACTACTGGGATAGATTAGGGATAGGTTGGCCTCAAGAGAGTTGAAGCTTGGCGAAGTATCCAGAAGTTCTGAGGCTTCCCTGTATTTTTTAAAGCTCTTTAGCCTAACAAATTTGGCTGGAAGTCCCAAGGAGATAAGCTTCCTCAGGAGAACAATAGCATGTCTTTCCCCAGTGGAAATTCCATGAAAGCAGCTGTTCTCTATGGCCTCCCCTCCCCTAGGGAAAATGTGTGTGCTAACATGTTTAAATCCTACTATAGCCAAGGCAAACGGTAGTTTTAACAGGTTAGCTGGTCAAGGGGTTTTGACCAACTAACACATGTTAAAATTACACCTTGCTTTGTCTACACTAGGATTTCAGTGTGTGTTAGTTAACAACTGTTAGCCAACACATGGTTAAAATATACCTTTATTCCTTGTGTGATCATGGCCTAAGTATTTGGAAATCCAGTCCTAGCTGGAAATACACTGATGCCTTTCTGTAGACTAACAAAAGTGTTAGCTAACCTGTTTTAATTAAATGCTGTTTAAAAATGTATTAGCACTGAATGTAGATGGTACAAACCTTCTTTCCCTGCCCTGGCATCTGTTCATCTCTTCAGCTCTCAGCTTCATCTTACAGGTGTTATCAGTAGCAGAGCATAGGCAGTTACTCAGGTTAACACAAGAAACCGATTCATTCGCTTAGGACTGTTGCCAAATCCTGGAGTCCTTTCTTAACTTTTACTCTGTTCTTACCATACCCCTTGACCACAATGGGAGATTTGACTGAGTGAGAACTTCTGGATCTGCCCCTACAATAATAATGTAGTACAGCACTATTCATCCCAAATTGTTTTGCAGATATTATTAACTCTGTACACTGTATTCAGGCATAATTTCCTCTACTCCTGAAGTACAGCCACCTCTGGGGTGGAATATAGCAGCCATTTAACAGCAAACAGCAACAACATGCACCAGTGTAGGACAGGCAAATATTCAGCAGCATAGAGTTCTGAGCACAGTGAGCAGCCTGTGTACTGTCAATCAATGGCAGACAGTCAGTAAGGTCAGAAATAACTTGTCCTAAGCTATTAGAAAGCTCCCGTTCTATACTGCCTTCTTACTACCTGTCTATACCGCAAGGTACATAAAGCATGGGTGTGTTTGCACACATGTATGTGTGCATGTGCATAAAGAATTTACATTTAGCATCACTCCCCTCAGCCTCCTCTATTCCGACACATTGCAAAACCCTCACTGCACTGCAGGACTATTTTACCCTTCCCTGTGGCTAACTCCTGCCCTCCTCCTGACATGCTCAGCCATATGGACGCTTCTCTGCACCCCATAAATACTGTACTTTTTTATTGGGCTCTTTGGAAATACAGTAAACACTTAACTAAAGAGCCACTTTCACCCTCCAGGAAGCCGTGGGTGTGACTGCCTGTTCTCTCTTTCTCACACAAACACACGGAGTATGTGGTTCTGCCACCCCCTAGCTTTCTCTCCCTCCCCACCCCCAACACAAAACCAGGAAGAAGCAATAACAGAAACCATTTCACCTAACATAGGTTTCCTGCAGAACTGTTTAAAATGACACATACAGCGTCCCTCATGTAATAGGGCTTGGCTTCATATTCTCCTTGGAGCTATAATGGTCAAATGGCTCAGGAAGTGTAATTCAGTCAAATACAACCTGGAAACAAAAATGAAATGGAGAAATCCCCCTTCTCAAGCCCCAGCCCCCTTAGAAATCCTAGTTTTCTGCTGCAGCGGAGCAAATGTGACTCAGGACTCAAAGCACGGAGATCAAGAAAAACCCTGATTGTTCCCCCTGCAATACACAGCCAGCCTAGCTTGTAAGCTTCAGTGAGAGTTCAAAAATCACAAAAAACACATTGCAGATCATCTGAGAGGGGGAACCAAACATCAGAGCTACTGGGAAGCTTCCCCACGGTTGTGCCAACACAGGATGCCCTGTAGGGAACCCAAGAGTTCAGAAGCCCCCTGAGGGGACTGAGGTCCTGTAACACTCACCTTGGTTCTCAGGCTCAGGCGCTTTCAGGCTGTTTTCTGCTCTGGTCAGCACACACTGTTGAAAAGTAGGAGCAACAGGGCTGGAGCTGTGGGAGGAAGGGAGTTCCTTCCAACAGCTAAGGAAGAGAGTTTCCCTAAAGGAGGCGATGCTGTTGACCTGCCTATGGGGCGGTTAGGTGTTGTGTTGGGACAGGGGGGCCCTTTCCCAGATCGGTCTTCTTCACTGAAGGCCAAGAGGATCCTGAAGGGAGAGACACACAGAAAAGCTCACCAAAAAAAGGGCTCCAAGTGAAAATAGTATCACCAAGCTCACTAACAAATCCAGATTGCTGTCGGGTCCCAGTCAAAATCTGGCATCCATTACTGAGCAGGTTGAGGTGGGACCCTGAGGTAGTGAAGCCCCTGGAAGCTCAGGTCTCTATACTGGCACCCACGTAGGACAAGCTAAGAAAATAAGGAAAATCATTTGCTTTACTTTTTCCCCCCTCTCATGTGATCTTTTTTTTGGACTTGGCACAAGAGCTATTTTGGGGCTGGACATGAGCCCAAGTGAAAGGACATGGATTTCATCCAGTCTGCCTCCCCCATGTGCTTGGAGGGCTCCAGGGAGCTTTGAACAGCTGCCGTGATGATGGGCTTAAAAGCTTCTCAGTTAGGTGTGGTGTTCTCACTGATTCTTTCCTATTGTCTGGTGTAACCCTCTAGCAGCAAAGCCATTTTTCTCCCCGAACAGCTGCGCTGTGGTCAGAGATGGTTTGTGATGAGTGGAACTGCAATTTGTACATCGCCCTGAATTCACATGGGACTTGCTCTCCCTCCACATGCAGTTTCCTTATTTGCCAGTTCACTATAAACCAGTTTTGCTTTGTATTCTCAAGGTACTATGCATACGGCAGGGTCTCAGTATGAAGCAGGATTGCTTGAGTTCTTGTAAATGATATGACAGGAATGCTGTGCGGAAGCCAAAGGCAAATATCTAACAGGCCATTAGGACTAATGGTCAACAACTTGTCAAACACTGGCACCTGCAGTCTAACAAGCTGCATTGCTTCAGTCCGTGAACCTACCTGTTTCCTGCCTGAAATACCAGCGGTAGGAGGCAAAGCTGTTCAGTCACTCAGAGAGCACAGAGCTGGCAAAGCCCTGTCAGATGTTGGAGGTTTTGAAAGACAGAGTGTTTGTGAAAGACAGTGGTGTTTGTGGAATTGCTTCTCTCTTGCTCACGCAGGCCCATTGACAGCTGAACAAGAGGAGGGTGAGTTGGGGAGCTGTGGGAAAGCAAATAATATGAAGAGAGAGTCGGGCCCATGTTCAACGTCCCACATTCTAGAAGATTTTAAGGGAATTCAGGCTTCCCTCCTCCTGTTCTGCACACCCCCACTCTCCCTATCCATCGTGTTCCTGCTCCCTTTACACACACACACACACACACACACACACACACACACACACACACACACACTCTCACTCTCTCTCTCTCTCTCTCTCTCTCTCTCTCTCTAATAATAGCAGGAATTCCAGAGGAGAGAGTAGAGGAGGAGAAGTCACAGCTTGTCACCTGTACCCCCCCATACACACACGCTCTCCCCAACCCCACCCATTGCTCATGCACACACATTCCCTGGGGGCAGTGACTGAGGGGAGAGGAGGGAGCAGAGAGTCCCTGTAAGGGGCTCAGGGGACTGTGAGCGGGGTGGTGGGGAGGAAGGAGCAGAGCGTCCCTGTAAGGGGCTCTGGGGATAGTGAGTGGGGTGGGTTTTGGAGGTGCCAAGCAACTGCAGGCCCCATTGACTTTAGTTGAAACTGTGAATCCTCAACAACTCTGAAAATCAGCCTATAGGTGTCTCATGCAGAGTGCCTGAAACTTGAGGCCCCCCAGTGGACCCTTTTGAACATTTGGGACTAAGTGATCCAGCAAGTAATTGACAAAAATGTAAAAAGAACCCAGATATCCCAGTATGTTCCTGCAATCACTGTCCCACTCTATCTCCAGTACAGAATTCAAGATGCAGGCTAGCCAATGCCTTACGTAACAACAGGGAAATGCACTTGTCCAGTATAGCATTTAATCTACTTGACTGGACTGTCTGTTTAAAGCCTGCGGTGCATATATAGCAGCTGTGAATGGGGTTAAAATATCAGCACCTCTGTTCAGAAAGTAACCTTTTGCCTGGCAGGGCTTATTATTATTAATTATTATGATGATTATTTTATTTGTATTTCATTGTTGCCAACTGAGATCAGAGCCCCATTGAACTAGCCTGTCAGTGCACATGTGCAACACCTCTGACTTTTAACTGTAGCAGGGGAATCTATTAAACATTTTCCTAACGTGACTCTGATTTCCTAAAACCTCAGTTTAATACACTATCAGATCGTGTAATCAATAGTGATCATGCCCAATTTCAGAGGCAAATTTTGGGCTGACAGATGGGCAATATTTTGTAGTCCAAAAACTGTGTGTAAAATGATTATTTTAAAGCACATATGGAAAAGTTTGCCATGTGTTACTGGCTTGGTATAAAACTGACCTTACGGTATCAGAGAACAGCTACAAGAATGGCTAAAGGATTAGAAAACATGCCTGGTAGGGTACCTCTACACAGCATTTAAAGACGTGCAGCTGGCCTGGGTCAGCTACCTCGGGTTTACGGGGCTCAGGCTGTGGGGCTGGAAAATTGCTGTGTGGATATTCGGGCTCGGGCTGGAGTCCCGGCTCTAGGACCCCACAAGGGGGAGGATACTAGAGCCTGAGCCCGAAAGTCTACACAGCAATTCTCCAGCCCCTCAGCCTAAGCCCTATGAGCCCGAGTCAGCTGACACAGGCCACCCACAGCTGTGCCGCAGGTCTTTTATCCCTGTGTAGATATACCCATAGTGATAGCCTCGAGGAGCTCAATCTATTTAGCTTAACAAAAGGAAAGTTAAGGGGGTGACTTGATTACAGTTGATAAGTACCTACACAGGGAACAAATATTTGATTATGAGCTCTTCCTTCTAGTAGAGAAAGGCATAACATAATCCAATGGCTGGAAGCTGAAACTAGACAAATTCAGTCTGGAAATAAGGTGTAAAGTTTTAACCATTGGGACAATTTGCCAAGAGTCATGGTGGAGTCTCCATCTCTTTCAATTTTTAAATCCAGATCGGATGTTTTTCTCAAAGCTATGTTCTAGGAATTAATTTGGGGATGCTCTACGGAGGAGGTCAGATAACGTGATCACACGCATCCCTTCTGGCCTTGGAATCTAGAAGATGATCACATTCTGGTCTAAAAGCTTCTATCTGGCTAGTCACAGCTTTTACCACAAGGGAGAGCTCTGTGCACAGCTACTGCCTCCCAGACAAGTGGACGCGCTTCCAGAAATAACTAGAATTCAATGACTTCCTTTAAATGGCACATCTGATGTTGATATTTTTCTGTTGAGTTCACGCTGGTGAAAGAGCTCCATCTGCTTTTTCAGGTTTGCTTTTGTCATGGTGCTCAAGAGCCTATTTGCTACAATAAGAATAGCTGGCACATCTGCAGTGCCCTACAGCTGAGGGCCTTGATGCACTTTGAAAACACTGATTAATGAAACTTCAACACCCCTCTGAAGCCTCAGTCAATGCAACTCCCTTTGGTACCCCTGGTAAGTGTCCTTTTTACAGAGCGGGAAACTGAGGCACAGATTGGTGACTTGAGCTGTCCATGGTCACGCAATCAGTCAGTCGCAAAGACACCCACCACTATCAGCCTGCAGGAGAAACTGAAAATCCTGTGTCCCCTCAGCTGACACCTGTCCCTATCCCCATGCCCTGGTTTCTTTTTGCTATCTGGGGGAAAAGATTGGCATCAAAGAAATGTAATTTTATATTCTTTTTTAATAATCAGACAAATAATATACTCTTACATCATGTGAATCCAGACAGCTGAGGTGCTTAAGAGCTGCAGCGTCTCCGGATAGGACTCCTTTCTCTCTCTCTCTCTTTTCCCCATCACATTCAATGTCACTTTCTAGTTGCAGAGATAGCAGCAGTGTTCCTGCAGTATCCACAGCTGTGCTGCCACTCCAAGTCCTGACATTTGAAGACAGCCTGAGAAATTCCCCAGAGGCGTGAGGGTAGGTAGGTGTGCACAGGACTCTTCCCTTCTAATTCTCTGCTCTGACCACTAGAGACCCTCCTAGAGGAATCCTCGGACACTTCTGCAGGGTACATAGAATCTTTGATCTTTCACTGTCAAATGTATGGGTCAAATTCTGCTCTCAATTACACCAATATAAATCTGGAGTAATTCCATTGAGACAGATCCTCATTCACTCCTGGTTTAGAGCAGCTAAAGAAGAGCAGAGTTGGGCCTTCTCTGGAAAAGTACTGAGGATATGTGGGGAGAGTGACAGGAAACAATGATGTTTCTCATTAAGATGACCTAGTTCCTCATGATTTCTAAGCACAGCACTTATTCTACAAACCAGACCAGGGTAATTCTATTTGTCTTTTTTCATTGTTCTGTGATTAGATTATACATTTTATAATCCATTACATGCTGGCATCTGAACAGGAACTACAGTGTCACTTGTATTAACAGTTAGCAGCTGTCTCTCTCCTTTGCCATATGCATACACTTTAAATCTGTGCCAGAGCATTCACCACAATCACACCAAGGTTACTGAATTATCAGGGAGCCAAATGTCCAGTGTTGCATTGTGACCATTTGCTCACCCTGAATTTGTTGACAGGTAGTCTTGGCTTTCTTCTACATTGCACAGTGTGAAAGGGCTCAGGAATCCTTAATGCTCTGTGTCCTATGTAACTAGTAGGTTACTGCTCTTTGAATCCTCTAGTGACCCATGGTAATTATCACCTGACAGGTGTTAAGAGATCAATGTGAGATGATTCTCCAGTTCTGTTCCTAGCAGACAGGTTCCTATAGTTGTCAACAACTGGCACCTTTATTGGCAATCACAGCTGAAAGACGAAGTATTGCGTGTATATGGTTAGGTTAGGGGGGAGGGATAGCTCAGTGGTTTGAGCATTGGCCTGCTAAACCCAGGGTTGTGAGTTCAATCTTTGAGGGGACCATTTAGGGATCTGGGGTAAAACTCAGTACTTGGTCCTGCTAGTGAAGGCAGGGGGTTGGACTCAATGACCTTTCAGGGTCCCTTCTAGTTCTATGAGATAGTTGAGGCATGCTGTGCAATGTTGTAGAAGTCTTTCTGCTTGTACTGTATCTGTCCTGCAGGAGGATTTCAAATTGTTAGTCAACCATCTTTCAGTGGCATAAGTAAAAGAATTGCATATTATAATATACAGCATCTTATTTATTAGAAAGGAGCTAGAATAAGTTAAGAAAGGTGGAGCTCTGTGATCTAACAGGTTAGTGCACTTGCCCTCCGATTACCGGAGACTGTGGTTCAATTGTTGATTTAATTCATATATGACAATGTCTTTGTTGGTTTGCATTCTGTATCTGCTGGACATTTCTTAATATCATACAACAGCCATTCTATTGAGCATGATTGTTCATCCCATTGTTCATCCCATCATCCCATCCCATCAGAACTGGAACTGGAATTGTATCACCTTATAGGATTCCTGCTTAACTGAGTATCCTATCAGGAGCTGCCGCTCCTCTTTGTAAACTTACAGTGTGTTGTTGTCATATTAAGAACAGACTTTTGGCCTACAGAACACTGCCTTTGGAGAATGCATTTACACTTCACATGATATGCCATATTGGCTAATTTAGAAATTACTGTTTTTCTTCACTATCTGGCCTCACCTCCCCACTAATTATGTTACAAAGTCATGTGATGAGTGAGGGGACTGTAGAATGGTTAGAGCATAGAACTAGGCACTCAGCATTAACAAATTATGAACCAGCACTAAGAATCTTCAAGGAGCAGCACAAATTGGTTTGTACTCTCTTCAGTGGACAAAAGATACCTTGAATTATTAATGGTTATCAGTACAGGATGATGGGTTAACTAGTGAACTGATCTTCAATGCAAACTTATTTGTCTGAAAGTTTTTAATCAAAAATTATTTTTTTAAGAAATGTATTTTATTAGATTTGAAAGATAACTTTTAATTAAAAACTCACTTCTTACACATTTAGACTGTTGACTTTTTTTTTTTTTTTTTTTGCAATCTTGGACAATGACAATGAACTATTTCGTTTTTTTGGTTTTAGTAGGTTTCACTTTCAGGCTCTCATGCACTAGCATGATGTCATGATGTTTGGATGCAAATATTGCAGGTGAATGTTTAAATCCAGTAGTTTAGATGGAATTAAAGACATCATAGAAACATTTTTGCTTCTACTGAAATAATCCCCTGCAGTGAAAACTGATTACTCATGTCCATTTATATCTCTGTGGCTTTGTGAATGACACCGTTTCAATTTTTGACTTTACTGCCACTCCTGTGTCTTTCAGTACAATTCTCCAAAAACTCGGTCTCTCATTCCTTTGTATCACCTGCTTGTTTCTCTGGAACTTACTTTCTCATTTTCTGGCACTGAAAGGAAGAGTTGCTTTCCTAGTCTGGGGACAGAGGATGAAGAGAGAGAGTCTGGTATCTAAGATTCAGTGCAGCCTGAAAGGACTACATCACACAATTGCATTTTCTGACCTGATCCCCAAGAGAAAAACAAAATTGCAGCCTTCAGTGTCTGGTGGCTGTTCCAGTGGATACCTCACTGTCCAAAATCTCAAGGAATTCCTTATTTTGTCTTCACTCAACTGAGCCATTTGTGCAAATAGTGTCAGCCAGCCCTGTTCACACAATGCGAAGCTGGTTACAAGCCATTCTCCTGGAACAGAGGCATAAGGCATTTGAACAAAGACAACTCTGTCTCTTCCCTTCCACTGGCATCCAGGCAGTTAACCCAGAAAATTGCAGCTTGCCTTTGTCTCAGGCATTTTTTAAAGCGCCCTTCTTGGCTTCTGCAAACCTCTCTTCCACAGCAGCAGAATTTCATTATCTCCCCTAGAATGCATCAATTTGTCCAGATTGGCTTTGCCACACAGTTCAAGTCACCGTGGGCGTTTTGTTTCACTGATGGTGACATCCTGATGACTGCCACAAGGAGAGTACACCTAGACTATGGGGGGCTGTGATGGCTATTCACAAGGAGCCCAGGATCTGTTCCCAATAAACTTATATTGGAACAGATTGGGGTCTGATTCTGAGCGGTGCAGAGCAACTGCAACTCCCATTTTGGTCGTATAGGGAGGGTGCTCAGCGCTTAGGAGCAGATCCTGATACAGATAGAGACTGTAAACCCCAGCGTGAGATGTTCCATCCTGATCTAAGCAGAGGTCCACGTTAAAGATGAGGGTGGGAGCATTTTGGCCATCTACTGCTGTGAGGTCACAGAATTCCATGAACAAGGTCCACACACGGGATTCAAGGTTTAAGATCTCACTGGAAAATACCAAGCACATGAGAAAATGTGATCAAATTGCCAGAAAAAAATGGAAAAAAGGTGAGGGCTAGAACATTCAAAGATTCCCCTGTGTTACATGTACAAATCAAAGGCCATTGTGGTGCTAACTGTAAAAAGAGTAGCTGGCACCTCCTTCTCCAGCACCTTCTGACTGAGAATGTAAATAGTCCGACAAATGCCATGTATGCAGTCAGCATGTAGTTCAAAGAACTAGTACCTGGAGGAGAGCACAGAAGCTAATGAGTGGAACTCGCAGTGGTCATCCATTTATACATGTGGGTTGTATTTTTAACAAAATTTGTGATGTAATTCAACAATAACCCCCCAACGATATCTGTGCTTATTTATTATTTATGTTATCAGGATCCGGTCACGGAGCAGGACCCCATTGTGCTAGGCGCTGTACAAATACTGAACAAAAAGACAATCCTTGCTCTAGAGCGCTCACAGTCTTAACTCCATAAATCTGGTCTTTATGCAAAGCACTGCAGACACTAGAACTGTACTGTTCAAGTCTGACTTCCGTTGTAACTATCTTGGCACAAGTACCACATCTTCTGTTAAGTGTCAACAGCACCACACACACACTGACCATGCTCAATACTTTGTGCTTCTAAAGCCCCTTTCACCAAAAGATCATCCAAGCACTGGTAAAAGTGCTTTACAAATGTCAACAATGAGGCCTTGAAGCATCCCAGTGTGCTAAGTACCACTATGTCCATTTTACAGATGAGGAAATTAATGCCCAGAGGACTTGTGCCTGTCATCAGTGGGAGCATGATCAAGGCCAAACTGGTTAAATTACTGGGCCAATATTGCACAGGAATTTGGTGTGAAAGCCAATAATAACACATAGATCACTGGATTCATAATTCTGTGTTTTAACCACTAGACACTTCCTATGTAAATAACAATAAATCCTAGAACCACAGAACAGAAATGGAAAACACCTATTAAATCCAGATAACCTCCAGGATCAGTCAGAATTAGCCATCACAGTCCATTTGATAGAGTTGTGATGCTGTTATAATAAATTAAAACGATGGGATGCCTAAATTGGATCACTATATTTTCACAGGTAAGTAATCCTGATTTATTCAAAAATGTTCTCTTTTCAGTGCTTCACTCCCTGCTTCCTACAAATTAAATTACTGGAGGATTAAATTTCTAAATCATATTGAAAATGTTCTTTGTTTTTATTCTTTCAAGTGATCTTTGTATTACATTTTTTACCACGTGAGAAATGGAACTACAGAAAAACTCCAATACAACAGTTAGGAACACAGTGAGCAAAAAACAGATGAAGTACACAAAAATGAAAACAATGGAAAAGAATGTAAATCGTACTAACAAACAGCTTTGTAATAAACACAGCTCACGTCAATCCCATCCATTAGTAACAAATGTTTAGTTATATAATAAGTAACATTCTTATTGCAAGAGTCCCAAATTCAGATTATATCTTGCCGTCCAAGTGAACACAAACA
Source organism: Terrapene triunguis (assembly GCF_002925995.2). Classification (NCBI taxonomy): domain Eukaryota; kingdom Metazoa; phylum Chordata; order Testudines; family Emydidae; genus Terrapene; species Terrapene triunguis. Next base: position 4,391,717 of record NW_020664980.1, on the reverse strand, counting down.
GGCTGCCATATCTGTTTGCATAAATGCCAGAGATCTCAAAAGTTTTGTCACTTGAACTGGAAAAAAAAATAATGGAGGTAAAAGAACACATTTTTTTACCCTGCAAATGGGGCATATGGACAGACGGCTGTTTAATGGTCATAAATGGTCAGTTTTCAGAATGGAGAGACATAAACAGTGGTGTCCCTCAGGTTTCTGTTCTGGGACCAGTCCTATTCAACATATTCATAAATGATCTGGAAAAAGGGGTAAACAGTGAGGTGGCAAAATTTGCAGATGATACAAAATTACTAAAGATAGTTAAGAGCCAGGCAGACTGCGAAGAGCTACAAAAGGATCTCTCAAAACTGGGTGACTGGGCAAAAAAATGGCAGATGAAATTTAATGTTGATAAATGCAAAGTAATGCACATTGGAAAGCATAATCCCAACTATACATATAAAATGATGGGGTCTAAATTAGCTGTTACCACTCAAGAAAGAGATCTTGGAGTCATTGTGGATAGTTCTCTGAAAACATCCACTCAATGTGCAGCGGCAGACAAAAAAGCGAACAGAATGCTGGGGAATAATTAAGAAAGGGATAGACAATAGGACAGAAAATATCATGTTGCCTCTGTATTCAAGGTTCAGATATATTGGAATTGGAAAAGGTTCAGAAAAGGGCAACAAAAATGATTAGGGGTATGGAACGGAGAGGAGAGATTAATAAGACTGGGACTTTTCAGCTTGGAAAAGAGACGGCTAAGGGGAGATATGATTGCGGTCTATAAAATCTTGACTGATATAGAGAAAGTAGATAAGGAAATGTTGTTTACTACTTCTCATAACACAACAACTAGGGGTCACCAAATGAAATTAATAGGCAGCAGGTTTAAAACAAATAAAAGGAAGTATTTCTTCACACAATGCACAGTCAACCTATGGAACTCCTTGTCAGAGGATGTTGTGAAGGCCAAGACCATAACAGGGTTCAAAAAAGAACTAGATAAATTCATGGAGGATAGATCCATCAATGGCTACTAGCCAGGATGGGCAGGGATGGTGTCCCTAGCCTCTTTTTTCCAGAAGCTGGGAATGAGCGACTGGGGATGGATCACTTGATGATTACCTGTTCTGTTCATTCCCTCTGGAGCACCTGGCACTGGCCACTGTCAGAAGACAGGATATTGGGCTAGAACAGTGGTTCTCAAACTAGGGCCGCCGCTTGTTCAGCGAAAGCCCCTGGCGGGCTGGGCCGGTTTGTTTACCGGCCACGTCTGCAGATTCGGCCGATCGCGGCTCCCACTGGCCGTGGTTCGCCGCTCCAGGCCAATGGGGGCTGCGGGAAGCGTCGGCCAGTACGTCCCTCGGCCTACGCCACTTCCTGCAGCTCCCATTGGCCTGGAGCGGCAAACCGCAGCCACGGGGAGCTGCGATCGGCCGAACCTGCGGACGCGGCAGGTAAACAAACCGGCACAGCCCTCCAGGGGCTACCCCTGAACAAGCAGCGGCCCTAGTTTGAGAACCACTGGGCTAGAAGGACATTTGGTCTGACCCAGTAGGGCCATTCTTACGTTATGTTCTTAAAACTCTTTTCAGAAGAGCAAACCTTTTAGAGGTGTAGATTTGACACTCAATTCTGAGTACCATGTGAGGAGTTCTAAAGTAATTTGGATTAAAGAATGATACTATCTTTAAGGAAATTAGCCTCTCTGTCTCAGTCTCAGTGAAATTGTCCTTTGCTGCTGCTGGTCTTTTTATTTCTAGAGGCCACAGTGTGTTTCATTGAAGGGGGAAAAGGAGCTTTTGGAAGCCACTGACATAGTAAAAAAAAAGAGGCACGTGGATTTTAATGAGTAAGACAGAGGTGACTGGGGAGCTGCTGGAAGCCAGTCACTTTCCGTGAACTCTTTGAAGATGTGTGTGTGCTCAGTTAGGAACACAAACACACAGGCAGAAAACACCTTCTCTAGGTTCTGATCCAGCCATTCTGTCTGCAGAAGATCACAGATGTTGGCTGGGCCTCTGGGAAAATGGAGCTGTCAGCCAGGCAGAGCTCAGTAACCAGCTTCTGACCTCTTTAAAATTCCTCCCTTACTGACTTACATGCAGAGAAGCCACTCCTGATGTGATGGAGACTGATGCTCAGTGAATCCCCTAACATCATTCCCTGACATGGAGGGAGGTGGTTACAGGATTCTTTGTGTTTTTTACCTGGGGGTCAGGCTCTTCAGCTGCACAAGTCATTTAATTGTTCGGATGGATGAAAATATTTCTACTATCTGCATCTTACTGCATGCTTGACATGTGTGTCCTTTGCAAATGTTGCCCTAAAAGTCAGCATGATATAATGAGTTTGCTATTAAAATGTTAATGTAAGATGGCAGATCTACTTACGGTACACAGTTCCTGTTGCCTGAATTTGCTGATGTATACTATAGCACACAAGGACGTTTTATGGGATAACCTTGAAAGGACAAAATAGAAGAAGAATCTTGATGAAAGGGATAGCAATGTGTTCTAATTATCTCGATAGCTATACACCTCATACACAGCTAAATTTCCTTATTGTTCTTCAAAATGCACAATAAAGTTGCTTGTCAGGTGTGTATGCAAGGTACATTTATTAGTTTTATTACTGAAAATCTTGGTTCTTTTGCTTTGTTTCCAATGGATCCATCCCAATAGAATAAAAGTGGGGAAATGAGCTGTTTAGGACTATGTAGTACCTTTGACCTTAGCACAACATTCCTATGGATGTCAAAGAGTTTTCCACACATGGACTATGAGTATTGTGTGGCCTGTACTGATGTCGTTAACTGTCACAATGTCTGTGATTCTTACATAAGAGAAAAGAGTTTGAAATATTGGCTCTGATCATTAATGAGGAGATCCAGTATTCTGCCTCCAACAGTAGCAATTCTCCCAAGGAAAGCAAAATACAAAAGAAAACCAAGCACACGCATGATGAATGTACATAAGGGAATTCCTTTCTGTGTCTCACTAATCCATATCTTCCTCTGCATTGCTGGGAGTGATCATTAGGATCCTATTTTCTCTGCTGCAAACACGGTGAACTTGCCATCATCCTTAAAATACTTTAAACTCCTTTGATACTGGAATTAAGCTTTTAAAAAATGGCATGGTCTATATTCTATAGGGCAGCTCTCTGGGAGTCAGGAGTCTGGATCCTATTCCATCCTTTTCCACTGATTTGCTTATTGATTTTGTGCTAGTCCACTTCATTTTGCTTTACCCAAACTGAAATCCAACTGTGACTCAATTTCCCCATCTGTAAAATGGGGTATTAATGCTTACCCACCTTTATATAGTGGTGTGAGATCTGCAAAAAGACTCCTAAAAGTGTGAAGTATTATTTTATTAATGCTTCTCCATTAAGATTTATTCCCCACTTGGGTCAATATGATCCTATAGTCAGTATTATTATCTTCTCCATCCCCTACTTCCCATTGATCGCTATTACACGGTGTTATCCCTGAGCTTGTACTCAGTGCAATTATTAATGTCCAGTTTCCATGAAGATTTCAGATCCTCTGAGCCACATCTGACACTGGCCCATATATCTATAGCAGGTGCACATCTGACATGTTTTGTCCTTTCGACAGGCTACACAGACTCTCCTGTTCTCCTGTTTGCATTGCATTGTTCCCTCCAGCTTCCTGTCACAGGTGCACTCATTGAACACCCGTGTATTCCTTCTCTAAGGTGTATAGAGATCCTGCAAATACTAGCTCCATTTCTTTCTTTCTTTTAAAAAAAAAAGCATGTGTCAGTTTTTCCTTTTTTCACTGTACTGTCCTTTGGGTCAGCTACTGTGAGTATAGGCATCTCAGTGGTTTCTGTTTAAAGGCTGCTCCTTCTTTACCAGGTGTGAGGTTTGACCTCTTGCGCTGATTTGCCTTCATACATTGTCCACCCTTGTAGGTTCAGTGTCTCATTGGAAAGCTACCCGTTCATGTACGTCCTCTGCACCTGACTAGACACCCTGCAATTTTCCCACTCCCTATCCCTCTCAATGTCAAGCTTTCAGCTTGTTCTCAGAGTAGCAGCCGTGTTAGTCTGTATCTGCAAAAAGAACAGGAGTACTTGTGGCACCTTAGGAACTAACAAATTTATTTGAGCATAAGCTTTCGTGGGCTACAGCCCACTTCATCAGATGCATGCAGTGGAAAATACAGTAGGAAGATATATATATACACAGAGAACATGAAACAATTGGTGTTACCATACACACTATAACGAGAGTGATCAGTTAAGGTGAGCTATTATCAGCAGGAGAGAAAAAGAACTGTTTGTAGTGGTAATGAAAATGGCCCATTTCCAGCAATTGACAAGAAGATGTGAGGAACTGTAGGGAGGGAAAAAGAAGCATGGGGAAATAGTTTTACTTTGTGTAATGGCCCATCCACTCCCAGTCTTTATTCAAGCCTAATTTAATGGTGTCCAATTTGCAAATTAATTCCAATTCAGCAGTCTCTCATTGGAGTCTGTTTTTGAAGTTTTTTTATTGTAATATTGTGACTTTTAGGTCTGTAATCGAGTGGCCAGGGAGATTGAAGTGTTCTCCAACTGGTTTTTGAATGTTATAATTCTTGACGTCTGATTTGTGTTCATTTATTCTTTTACGTAGAGACTGTCCGGTTTGGCCAATGTACATGCACAGCAGGAGGCCTGTTGTCAAATGGTTTTATTGGTACAAAGAAGTGAAGCTAAATGCTTCTAATCCTTTCAGGGTGTGGAGACAGCTCAGAAGAGGCCTTCCCTTTTAGCAGGACAAAACATCTTTTGTTTTAAACAATTGATCCCTTTTTTTGTTTGTTAGTTTACTGGAGGAACATGGAGCTGGCACCTTTCCTGCTGAACTGCTCATCAGCTTGGTTCTTAGCTTAAGAAAACAAAACCCAAATTCATTTCCTGGCCCATACAAAATGATGGGGTCTAAATTAGCTGTTACTACTCAAGAAAGAGAACTTGGAGTAATTGTGGACATAGGCGCCGACTCCATGGGTGCTCCGGGGCTGGAGCACCCACGGGGAAAAATTAGTGGGTGCTCTGCACCCACCATCAGCCAAGCTCCCCTCACCCCCCGCCCCACCTCACCTCCTCCTCCTCCCCTGAGCGCACTATGTCCCGGGAGGAAGGGGGAGGAGTGGGATTGTGGTGCACTTAGGGGAGGAGGCGGGGAAGGAGTTGGGATAGGGGCAGGGAGGGGGCAGAGTTGGGGCGGGGACTTTGGGGAAGGGGTTGGAACGGGGGCGGGGCAGGTGGGAAGGGACAGGGGCGGGGCCTTATGGAAGGGGTGGAGTGGGGGCAGGGCCAGGGGCAGAGGGTGGTCGAGAACCCACGGGAAAAAGGGGAAGTTGGTACCTATGATTGTGGATAGTTCTCTAAAAACATTTGCTCGGTGTGCAGTGGCTGTCAAAAAAGTGAACAATGTTAGGAACCATTAGGAAAGGGATAGCTAATAAGACCAAAAATATCATAATGCCACTATATAACTCATGGTATGCCTTTGAATACAGCATGTCGTTCTGGTCACCCCATCTCAAAAAAGATAGTATAAAATTGGAAAAAGTACAGAAAAGGGCAACACAAATGATAAGGGGTATGGAACAGCTTCCATCTGAGGAGAGATTAAGAAGACTAGGACTGTTCATCTTGGAAAAGAGACGATTAAGGGGGGATATGACAGAGGTCTATAAAATCATGAATGGGGTGGAGAAAGTGAATTTACCCCTTCACATAACACGTGAAGTGAGGGTCACCCAATGAGTTTCAAACCTGATGGGTTTCAAACAAACGTAAGGAAGTTCTTCATCACAAAACATACAGTCAACCTGTGGAACTCAGGGGATGTTGTGAAGGCCAAAAATATAATGGGGTTCAACAAAGAATTATATAAGTTCATCCAGAATAGTGAATGGCTATTAGCCAAAATGGTCAGGGACACAACCCTATGCTCTGGGTGTCTTTAAACCTCTGACTGCTAAAAGCTGGGACTGGATGACAGGCTGGATCAATCAATAAATTGCCCTGTTCTGTTCACTTCCTCTGAAGCATCTGCCATTGACCACTGTTGGAAGACAGGATGCTGGGCTAGATGGACCCTTGGTCTGACCCAGTATAGCCATTCTTATGTTCACTTTTCCTGTAATTCACACTTGCTGTAATTCAGCTTGGTCTTTTTTGTTGTCTCTCCAGTGACCCCCACTTCCGAGATGTACCGTGGCTCACTTCACAACCAGCTCAGTGGGCACCAAAATTGCTAGGCACAAAAAAATCCATCCTCCATTTTGGGGAGTCTTGTTAACTTTTCATTTTTTTTTGTAATGCAGGAAGAAACTGAATAGGCATGTTGGATCTCTAGATTTACTGTGACGAGTAAAGTGACTTAGCTCTCTGAACTAAAAAAGATGCACCAAAGCTACTATTGGCAAAGGGAACAAAAGTCAGTGATCTGATTCATGTAGTTTTGGGTTTGCAAACTGGGATTTAGGGCTGAAATTTGGGGCCTATAGTCCAAGCCCAAATAGCATGTGCAATTCTTAAGAGGGGAGAAGATAAATTAATTTGCTGGCTCAAGCCACAGGATTTGGCTCCAGATCCAGTTTCTGAATCTCATCTCAAAGTTCCAAGGTGTTTGGAGACAGGGATATGTTTTTGCCCACTGTACAGCATGAGTCTGTCAATCTCTCAGGGCAGAGTCAATGTGCTGTAATGGGGATTTCCACAGGATTTGGAGGCATTGCTAACTTTCTCTGCAGGATTTTTCAGAGAAAGACAATGTGCCTGATGCACTTATGAAAACCAGGAGGAACTCCCTGGAAGCCAATCAAGTTACACTGGTGTAAAACTGGTATAAGTGGGAGGAGAATCAGGCATGAGCTGAGGAGTGGATGGAGAGCCAATGACTGTTTAGGGAAAGGAAAATCTGGATCAGTGTTCCAAGGCCTATGAAAATGAGCAGGGCAAGATGGAGCAGCAAGGTCCATGTTTCTGAGATGATGACTGAGCAGAGCTGGAAGGAACTGAATGTGTATGTATGTTCTAGGCTCAGTGCTGACATCCATCTTATATGTGGCATCAGGGCTTTTGCACTGTGAACACCTTTGGAAATTCTCCAGGAAACTAGAGCTTGGGTTGGGAACTTCTGGTTCTAATGTCTGGAAACAAATTTTTAAAACAATTTCATGGTGGTTTGTAATTTTTTTCCAGTTGTTATGAGGATATTGGAGAACATTCCTCTCCTCTTAATTGTCTTGTTATAATGTAAAAAATAGAGCCTACCTCATTTTAATCTGGCTGAGGTTTTGAGTTTCTTCTAAAGCCAGCTCAGCATGAGCCTCCAATGGACGGTTCTGGGATTGCTCTCCGAAGCCTGATCTGAATGCAAAGTATATACAGTTAAGCACAGAGATTGTCAGGCCTCATTTCTTAAATTTGAGTGCCTCAAATTTTTAGTGCCTAATTTGACACACCTTGGGCCTTGAATTAGAGTGGTGAGTGGCGAGCTGCTCTTAAAATCAGGCCCGAGGTGTCTTGAATTGTCTCCCCAAAATTAGTGGATACTCAAAAATTTAGGCATAATTGACTTATCCAAGATTACAGAATAAGTCAGAATCAGAAGCAAGAACAAAAGCCATTAGTTCTGAGTCACAGCTCCTCTGACCACTAGCTACATGCCCTTGCTTACTAGGCATGGAACAGACATTATGTTCCTGAGTCTATGGTTCTTACATGATAAACATCAAATAGCAAAATTGTGCTGTTACAAAGACATACACTATCAATCAATCAACTAGCTACTGCTCGGTATACCATTGATTATTAGAACCTGATGCCTTTCAGAGGCTTTAGGCCCAAGCATATTTCTTATGTGTGCAGCCTCAAAAAGCTGAAATAGCCCTTTGTGAAGGAAAGGACTGCCAAGGAACACAGGGCTGTGGGTCTCCTCCAAGCCATTAAGTTTTTGAAAGCTTTGCACAAGAAGCAGAGAGGCTGGCAATATCAGTTTGCAACAGTATTCATTGCCTAGCATAAGTCTGGTTTTCAAGGCCACAGTTTTAGATGTATCAGATGCCCGGCTGCATTAGACAATGATTTCAGAAGCTTCTCTCTGTGGGTTTAACCCATCTTAAGGGTGTCCCTTCCAAGCAAGTTATTTGGGGCATAATACTGTGGTCTCATGGCATGAGCCTATGTTACAGCTTTCCAAGGGAAGTGTGCAGCAAAACCTCCTTGTCCCATCTCTGGTACAGCCACAATCACATTGAATACATGAAAGATGTAGTCTATACCTGAATGTGTCAGAATGGGGTTATCTGTTACTATTACCTGATGTCCAAGTTGAGTGTCAAACAAAACCATCTGTGAGAAAGTGATGAAGAAATTTCTATCCCCGGCTTTTCATTTCTCTACTCAGTCTCCCAGACTCCCACTCTTTGCTCTTTTGTCGTCTCTCGCCAACCCCTTTCTCCCATGTAATGATGTGTTGGTGTTCTTCCATTGTTTTAAGGCTGAAGTCCCCACAGAGCCACATTAGTCAGCTGACATTCAGTATTTCTGGAGGAGATCAATACAAGTTGTTTAGCTGGTCTTTGGATGACCTTTCTTGTCGTCCCTGAGGAAAGTGAGAGCCACAAGAGATGGACTTGCCCCTTTGGCATATGGCTAATGACAGCTATTGACGTGAATGAAACTTTGCCTTATCTATAATTACCCATATTGTTTAGGCACACCTTCCCTGGACATTTCTGAAGGTTTAGTAGTCTCTTATTTCACTCATTGGATCCTCTTCCACTTAGGCTTCCTCCTCCTCTAGAGAATTCCACCAAGGCTGTCCATAGTTTAATTTCACTTTCACATTCAACTGAGAACCCATTTCTGATCCATTCTTCATGCATTTGGCTGTTAATGGAGACAGGTTCCCCAGTGTCTAATCCCCCGGAAAGCTCTCCACTTCCTCCTGTGTCATACTGCCCAGAGGCTGCTGCGCAGATAATGCTAAGGACAGAGTCTCCATCTTTCCATGTGAAACTGGAGTCGCCTTTCCATCTCAACAGCACCTTTTCATACATGATTATTGATCACTCCTTATCCTTCAGGTCATACGTGGATCAGAAGGAGATTCCCACGACTAGTGTTAGAGTATTGTGCAATTAGAAACATTCCACGGGTTTAACTCTTTCCTCTGAAGCAGCACTATAGGCCACTGCCAGAGGCAGGATACTGGACTAGCAGGATCATTGGTGTATACAGGTATGGCAGGCTCCTACAACTCCTTGTCATATGTGACAAGGGGCCATAAGAGACATATGTAGGGCTATTTGCATGTGGTGGCAAATGTTTCTACATTGAAGGGGTTAAGAAGTTGTATTTAAGAAAGCCCCATTGTTCTGGTTCTTTCTGTTCTAGAAGGACAGTGTCTATGATGTGCTAAGGGGCAAGAGAAGTTAAAGGAGAGAAACCTGGGGTGGGGTGGGAATCTTCAAGTTTCTGTCAGGGCCATGAGGGAGCCAGAGCTGTGGAGCTGATTAAGGGACAGACCAGCTCAGCTACCTCACGTGTCATACTCCATTAACTGCAGAATGTGCATCTTATGTCGTCCTTGATGTTTCACACAAAACCTAAGCATGATACGCCTCTTCTCTTCTGTCATGCTTTTTTCTTTTCTTTTTTCTGAGTCAGCAAAACCTCCCCTCTGAGGCCTGCGGTGCCGGTGCCATTTTGTTTGTGGAGGCAGGTAAAAGGAGAATGGTCCTTTCCTTTTGTTGTCCTGAAACAGTTTATTTGAAGCTGGATATTTATTAAATAATCCTCATTCAGCTCCACTGTAATCCTACAGCGATGGGAGGTAGGGAGAAGAACTGTCAAGTGCTTCTGGGCAGTAGCGCAGCAAGAACAGTGGCAAGTATTATAACACCAGCAGGAAAATCACTATCCCCCATGGCATGTGTTACAACCAGCACCATCATTAAGTAAGCTTTGCGCCAATGATGGGAAGCTGTGACGGGGTGTACCAACCCTGCACTGGCCCAGAAAGGGTTAACCATGCAATTAGAGCCCAGGAGGCCATGCCCCCAGACCCTTGCTAGGCATGCTCCAGTTGGAAGCAGTATATAAGAGGAGGCGGCTCAGCTCTGTCTGGGTGGACTGAGGAGGAGAGTGGATGCATGCTGCCTGTGGAGGCTGAACGCGCTGAATCCATGGCAAGACCCCAGTCGACGAGGGAGATGGAGGGCGGCTAACGCCAGAAGAACTGCAGGATCCCGAAGCAAGGGTAGAAAGTGACCCACCACTTTGAGAGGGGAGCCTGAACCTGAAACCAGGACTGCTGGGTCCACAGGGCCCTGGGTTGGGACTTGGTGGACCTGGGTCTCCTACTCCTTTCTGTGCTGGCCACTAGGCCTTGCTGCCCAGAGGACAAAGGCAACCCCGTAGACTCTGGCTGCTAGACTTCGCTGCCCAGAGGACAAGGGCGGCTCCGTTGGCTGTGGTTGCTACACCTCGCGGCCCGAAGGTGAGGAGCCACCATCTCCGGAAGGAGATGATCCTCCCTTTCCTTCCCCTGATGGCCTGATACCCTGCGACAGAAGCCTTCAGATTTAATACTTTCTTTGCCCAAAAGATGGAATTATATGTGCACACACATAAACATATAAGCCGTGAAGTCTCTGTGTGCATAGGCCCAGCTACATTGTATTGTTAAATGTACTTAAAGCCTCTAGACACGCTAGATTTCTAAGTGAATAACTTCTTACAATAGCCTTTGCATTTCAGGGCAATTGTACATTGCTCGGGTGGTTATAGCCACCCAGCCATTGTCTTCCTGCCTTGTAACACCTCCTAAGCCACGTTATAAACAACCAAATAATAATGTACTGCTAGTTATGTCTTAGCTATACATGTGTGTGTTTGTGTAACTTTTATGGTTTGAATGTTACTTTAACATGAGAATAGACAGAGTCATTGTCACTTGAATCAAACACTGACTTGTGCTATTTAGTAATTAAACCTTTGGAATCTTGTGAATAAAGCATCACTTCTTAAATGACTTTTATGTCCAGTCTCTGGGCAGGTCTAGATTAACCATTAACAATAGGCAGATTAACCATTAACAATGAAAATGAAAAAAATATTTTACCCTTCCACGCTACGTCAGTAGAAAGAGTGCGTGGCCCTTTATTAATATCATCACCCCCATTTTACAGCTGAAGAAACTGAAGCATACAGACTTTAAATTGTTTGCCCAAGGTCAAAAAAACAGGAGTAGAAACCAGGTGGAATGCTGATGTCAGTGTGAAAGGTGAGAGCACAGCACAGTGGAGGTCTCAGAGGAGGAGAAAGTCAGAGCTTTCCCAAGGACGGGTGTGAATCCTGATACTGGGACCTGACTTCAGTTTGTTTTGTGAGGTTGGTGTGCTGTACTAGAGGAAGAAAGTCTGCAGTTGACGAAAGGTTCCGTTTATGGAGCAGAATTTGACGTTGATAAAGTATGCAGTGTTGTAGCTGTGTTGGTCCCAGGATATTAGGAGACAAGGTGGGTGAGGCAATATCTCGTATTGGACCAACTTCTGTTGGTGAGAGAGACAAGGTTTCGAGCTACACAGAGCTCTTCCTCAGGTCTGGGCTTGATGACGATATGTAAGTAAGTCTTAATAAAGTAGTAAGAGTTTATTAAAACATGGTAGTTGGAGCCCCTAAATGGTATGTTTTAAACCAGCCACTTTCTAGAAATCTTTACACCAAGAAGGGCAACTAAAGCAAGACAAACACAAAATGTTTGTTTCCTAAAGGCCGTATTAACCCCTTCGGTGCAGCGTTAGGCATCAGCTACGTGACACAAAACACATGTGCAGTGCTGACTCGTGTACCTGGGTCACAACCTCTTTTTTCAGTGTTCTGGGTGTGCCAATGAACAACAAGGGGGCTGTGGTTAGCCAGAAAGGTGCTAAAGGGATTATTTGTCATTCCCGTTTATTAGCATGTACCGCATGCTGTCGAAGTACTCCACTGCAGCAGAGGTGGGTTCTAATCTTGGTTTCAAAGCACAAGTGGAAAATGAGTTTGCTGTGTCTCAGCCTAGTCCTCAATTATTTTCCAGCTAACTAGGGGGATTGTTTTACAGCATGAACAAACACAGATACCATAGGCTCAGCTGCAGACAGCTACGATTGGGTTAGTAAATCAATTCTATTAAAACTAAATAGCTGCAGATGTCTATTTTGAGTCAGGTGGATCTGGGCCAAGGATTAGAATTTCTGCACTGGCAGCACTCATAATGTGAAAAAAACAAAGTAAACCCAAAAAGCCCTCTCCTTCATCTGAACTCCAAGAAAGCAGAGAGGGGCTGGCAGAGCTGAGCTGTAACCCAAATACAGAAAGACAAGCTAAAGCTGAAGGTCATTAGCAGTGATCTGAAGGGAGGCTCAGGTTAGCTAACAGTTATTGTTGCAGCTCCGGTGAAACCAGATAGGTGCTAACCTGAAAAGGGAACATGAAATTGACTTGTAAGGAACAACGAAGTGTTAACAGAAGGGTTTCCTGAGCACAGGGAACTACCTTAACTAATATAGGCAGAAGGTACACTGGAATGCATGTACCATATGAGCTATTGTGCAGACTACTAAAATGGTACATGAAAAATGTTTGACAGCCAGAAAAAGGTGAATAGCTTTAACTCCCATTAAAGTCAGGGGGGAGTTAAGGGCACTCAGCACCTTGGAAGATCAGGCCTGACATGAGTAGAAGCACAGTCCCTCCCCTCTCACACAAAATGCAGTGGGATTTTCCTTGTCAGTAGAATGTCTTTTTCTGTTGAGGGATTGGTGGAAGAGGCAAAGAATGGGTGGATTTGTTCTGAGCCTCTTTGGCGCAGCATCTCCCTTACTTCCATCATCCTTCCCTCATTATTATTATTTGTATTACAGTAGTGCCTAGGAGCTGCAGTCATGGACTACGTCCCCACTGTGCTAGGTGCGTGACAAACACAGAAGAAAAAGGAGGCCAACTTTCCCTCCAGCTAACGGCTGCATGTGGCTCTCTCTGTGGTCCATTAATACCGCTTTTGCATCAGCTGCGGGGAGCACTGGAGAGTGGGTGGGAATTAGTCCCAGACCTGGGATAATGTTGAGTTTTTTTTATAAATAGGGAATCAGAGCAGCCAAACCTGGTGCAATGGGTGAAAACTCAAGAGGCAGTATACCTGTCATACAAGGTCTCTGAGCAACAGTAAGCAATCCTGTGTTTTGCGCCATAAACTCTGTTATTTGGTTTTGGAGACTGATTTCAGTTTATTTTATTTGACATCTGCCAGTAAGATGAAAGGAAACTGTGATATATTATTCCCAGGGTAGCTTGGCTCAAATCCCATGTTTTCACTCATATTCCTGCCATGTTCCCAATTTTTCCAGCTGAGTTTGAAAGAGGCACATGATAGTCAAGTGACTTGTCCAGGGTCACAGAGTAAGTACTTGGCTCATCCCAGGATTCTCCTTTTTCACAGTTCTTCACTCTAACTAAAGGAGAGAACCCCAAAGCACAGCTGTAATGTGCTGTAATGTACTGTAAAGTGTTGGATTTGGGCCTAATGGAGAGGGGCAGAGAGAGCACATTTTAAAAGCAAAGTAGTAATCGGCTATGTATAAAAATATGTGACTACGTATAAGTAGTAACAGACAATGGCCAATCAGTGAAAGAAAGAAAAGAGACGGATGCTGATGACAGCAACAGCAATAGCTGTAGTATTACACCTGGGGCAGGGAAACTACAGAATTGTCCAAGGCACAAACAGTAACTAGGGAAAGTGAGAAGCAACTTGATGTGCAACATATTTCTTCTGCCAGTGGTGACACTGCAGGCTCATTTACCGTATCCCCTGCCACTGCCTTCTTAAAAAAGAAAAAAGTGTCCCCCATCAAAACGAATAAAAAGATCTGTGGTATGAGGTATCAGAGGGGTAGCCGTGTCAGTCTGTATCCACAAAAACAACGAGGAGTCTGGTGGCACCTTAAAGACTAACGGATTTATTTGGGCATAAGCTTTCATGGGTAAAAAAAACGACTTCTTCAGATGCTTGGAGGTATGAGATGTATGAGGTGTATGAGGCTCCCATGTTGAGCCCACAGACATATTCATGGCATTTTGATATAACTCTGTACAATGCTACTGTGCCTGCTGTTGGTGGCACTAGCAGCATTCCTGGAGATAGTCTAGATCCTGAATCCCAAGAATAATTTATATTCTAGAGACCTGATTCTCACAAGCTCTTCCACCTGGGTTGAACCCTACACCAGTGGAGAGCACCATTTGCTTCAATAGTGTAGTTCTCAGCCGACGACTGCCTTCAAGGTGCTCCAAGCTGCCCCTGCCAATCAGCTTGTAGGATCAGGGCCTTGACCTGTAAATTGAGATTGATGAACTGGATTAGGATGGGGGGATGGAAGAGGAAAAGAAAGAGAAATATGCTGAAGACTCTTCCCCTGGTAGAGTAAAAGAGGAATAAGAGGGGAATTGTCCTGGGGGGAGGATGGGAAGCCACATACCCGGCTGCCTAAAAAAGTGACTCCAAGACAAAAGAAAGGTGAGGGCAGTGGTGCTTATAGCCCATTGCCAAGAGCTGGCCCACCTGAATGTGAAAGTAAAAGCTCATCAACATCTAAAGGAAGAAACATTTTCTACCCTGAGGCAGAAGATGTCTCCAAGATTGTTTGCTGTAGCCACAAGGAAAGAGATCTGTGAGGTTTGATAGCATATATCAAAAGCATATTGCCAGTATGACCTGGTTGCACTGGAGAAAAAAGTGGAGCCTTGAGAGGTGACTGTCCTAACAAATACAGTACATCCCAGCATAGGCGCCGACTTCTGCTTCCGCAGGTGGGTGCTCGACCCCCCTCTGCCCCTGGCCTCGCCCCAACTCCACCCTGCCCCGCCCCCATTCCAACCCCTTCCCCAAAGTCCCCGCCCCAACTCCGCCCCCTCCCTGCCCCTATTCCGACTCCTTCCCCAAATCCCGGCCCTCCCACGTTCCCGCTCCTCCCCCTTCCCCCCAGCACGCCGCCAAACAGCTGTTTGGTGGCGTCAAGGCGGGAAGTGCTGGGAGGTAGGCGGAGGAGCGGGGACGCAGCGCGCTCAGGGGAGGAGGCGGAGGTGGGGCATGTGCAGGGAGCTTGGCTGCCAGTGGGTGCAGTGCACCTACTAATTTTTCCCCATAGGTGCTCCAGCCCCGGAGCACCCATGGAGTCGGCGCCCATGCATCCCAGTGATTCCTTTGGAGTTCAGAATCCATAGTCAATGAACAGTTAATTGTGAGATAGACTGCAGACAGCAAAGTACCAGCACAATGATTATCTGTGCAATAGCCATTCTCTTTGGCTCATAACAGGGGGTTCATACAGATTCATTGTTATGGATTAATATATCATTTGGAGCACATTTTGCAGTATACATAATGATTCATCTGTGCCCAGCTTAATAAAAAAAAACATTCCTTAAGAGAGAGAGAGAGACAGTGAGTGCAATATATGGTCACATAAAAAACAGAATGTGAACGAATGAACACATCGCTCGGTGGGTGTCATTCCAAGAAATATCTCACTCAGCTCCAGGTTTCTGAAATCTAAATGCCCCTGACAGTTTCTTGGAGTTTAAAAAAGGTTACAAGGCAGCCAACCCACTATCAAAGCTTCAAGACCAAATTACTGTGTGGTGTTAACTCCTAAAGTCTGCCTTCACATCCCTCTCCACAACCCTACTTTTTTATGATCATTGACAATGGAGACTACATTGTGAGATCAGAGAATGATAGCTGACTGTACAACAGCCATGTTGCCTGCTGTGTCTGAATTTGGTGGTGCAAGACATTCTGAAGAGATATGACAGCATTCAATATCTTCTGACAGTCGGTAATAATTGTATACGTATCCATGTACACGCACGCACACACACGTGTGTATACACCAGGGCCGGCTCTAACTTTCTTGCCGCCCCAGGCAAAAAAAAAGAGCGCCGCCCCGCCGTAACACCCCCCGCAGCGCCGCGCCACCGAAACCCCCTTCCCCTTCCCCCAGCGCGGCGCTGGGCCACCCAAACCCCCGCCGAGCGCCGGGCCACCCAAACCCCCGCCCTCCCAAGTGCCACGCCGCGCCGCCCTGCACTCCCACACGCCGTGCCGCGCCACTGAAGCCCCCGCCCGCCCGAGCGCCGTGCCAGCCCCCGCACCCCCAGTGCCGCGCCGCTGAAACAAAAACAAACAAACAAACAAAAAACCCCGAGCGCCCCCCGCCACCCCAAGATTGGCCGCCCCTTCCAAGGTGCCGCCCCAAGCACGTGCTTGGTCGGCTGGTGCCTGGAGCCAGCCCTGGTATACACACATCTGCCCCTTCACCCCCTCATGTCTGTTTGTGTCACTCAGTAATAGCCTATAAATGCCTTGGAAAAGTGCATGAGAATACTCATTTGGTCCTAATGAAGGGCTCAATCCTGCATCCCTTGAAGTCAATGGGAATGCATTTATTGGCTTCTGTGGGAGCAGGAGCAGGACCTAAAACGTGTCAAATTAATGTGACTTGATGCTATGCTAGACGGAAAGGTTGCTGGAACATCACAAACCCATGCAAGTATGCCTAGGGGCACAAGCAGTTGGCAAAGGTCTAGGGAGTGGATTTAGAAGCTTTGGTTTCCTTTTGCTACATGGCAGTCTGCTACAGACAGTTTGGATGCATGATCCCAACAAAGCTTGTTTGGAATGCATCAATCGCTATTATTCCTCTCCAGTTCCCGCACTCCTGCCTCTGCAAACAGACACAGCACTCTGGGAACTCAAATATAATGCGTTTATTCTGATGCTCATATCAGAAGTATGCAGGAAAAAAGAAAAATACAGAACCACTGAGGAAGCATTGTGATTTGACTGCTAAGAGGAGAGCATTCCAATCCTGTCACTGGTCATACAGGACGATGCGTTTGCATAGTCTTATTTCTGTCCCCATCATAAAATTACAGCAAAATTACATTTTGCATTGTTTCCTTTATTGTTTGTGGTTGTGTGATATACTCTGATTTTTGCTTGAAAAGCAGGTCGTATAATGCAATTTGGTAGTGCGACAGGCAGGGAGGAGGAGAAGGATAGCTTAGTGGTTTGAGCATTGGCCTCCTAAACCCAGGGTTACCAGTTCAATCCTTGAGGGGGCGATTGGGGGCAAAAATCTGTGTGGGGGTTAGGCCCCCTTTGAGCAGGGGGTTGGACTAGATGACCTCCTAAGGTCTCTTCCAACCCTGATATATTCTATGAAATGCTTTCAAAGGCAATAATATTAGACTCTATTCTCTTCCCTGTTCCCCTTTGAATTGTATATTTCAGATTTTACATCATTTAAAACCATCTCCCCATATAGGACAGGTAAAAAAATATTAAGTTTATTTACAAAATGCCTCATCTGACATTTGTTCCCCTAAATGACTCCCAATATCCCTCTGATGATAAACATCAGGAAATATTCACTAGGTATACTTGTCCCCAAACTGCCAGTACAAATTATTTGTACAGAATTCAGCTTTCAGCCCCAGTAACATCTACTGCGAGTGTCCAACTAGTTATAGATTCTCCGGTGTTAGCCATTTGATAAGTGTTGGTCTCATCAACGTATTAACATTAAACTAAAACAGTAACACTGTAAGTATACAAAACCAATAAAAAATGCTGGGGCATTTTGGCCCATTGTAGACAAAACCAAACATCAATGGTAGAAGATTTTAAAGTGAGAAATAATAACTTAGCACTTTATAGTAGTGAAGGAAGGCTATGTAAACATTAGCTAATTAAACTTTACATTACACCTGAGGTAGGCAAATAATATATGGAGATATACCTTTCCTCATAGAGCTAGAAGGGACCCTGAAAGGTCATCAATTCCAGCCCCCTGCTTTTATTAGCAGGACCAAGTACTGATTTTGTCCTAGATCCCTAAGTGGCCCCCTCAAGGATTGAACTTACAACCCTTGGTTTAGTAGGCTAATACTCAAACCACTGAGCTATCCCTTCCCCCATAATAATTATTTTTACTCCCATTTCACTTGAGAGGGAAACAAAGGCGGCGGTGTGGCTACTCAGTGACACTGCCAGAATTAGAAATCCCTCCTTCTCCTGAGCCTGACTTAGCTCTGACAGCAAACGATTTCAGGCTCACAAGAAAGGGAATTCCAGAGCTCAATACTGATTGCTGGGAGTGCTCATCCAGTGATTGTCAACAGGGCTCATAGCTGATCACAGCCATTGTGATGGTGCATAGGGAGAAAGGCATTCTCTAAGGTAGCTCGGATCCAAACCATTTGGGTTTATATATATTCACTTATGCACATGCTTATATTTTATGTTGTGTGTTATGGACTAGCTAGAAAATAAATCTCAGTGAAAACGAGAGATGTTTCATTCTGGTGTGCACAAAACTCTGTTTAAAGCTGTACTGTACTGGATTATTTAGTATTTTATATTCATTGTGTTGGTTTCACAGATTTCTTTGAGGAAGCTTTACTCAGGCACCATTCTTCTCAGTTGCTCTGGTAGCATAAAAAGTATGTTAGTATCCCTTTAAATGCAGCAGGCTGAAGTTGGGATGAATTCAGCCTGAACATGGCTCAGTCATTTGCTGAAAGAAGTAAAAGAGAGAACGCCATAGGGCCGCCAACCCACCACTGTTGCTGTTTCCTTTTTTAATACTGATAATTAGCCCCCATGCATCTCATGCTAGTTGAGGCTAAAGGAATCAACAATAGTAATTGCTTTGTGGGTTGGAATTTGTGTCTGGCAGTCTTGAATAGAGCGGTAGGTGAATGGGCAGCGGCATGCTTGTTCTGAATACATAGGGTGTCTAGAAGTATACACAGCTACCCCTATTGACATGGTTTATCACAGGGGTTCTCAAACTGGGGGTCGGGACCCCTCAGGGGGTCACGAGGTCATTACATGGGGGGTCGCGAGCTGTCAGCCTCCACCCCAAACCCCGCTTGCCTCCAGCATTTATAATGGTATTAAATATATTAAAAAGTGTGTTTAATTTATTAGGGGGGTCGCACTCAGAGGCTTGCGATATGAAAGGGGTTGCCAGTAAAAAAGTTTGAGACCCATTGGTTTATCAAATGCATTCATTCAATATTGTCCTATCCAAATTAAACATATTCATCTGAAAATGAAAGTACCTGAATTTGTGCGATATAGTTACACATCCCTCATCCTACACGCCTAGCTAAGTGCAACACATTTAGAGGGGATATACTGCACCTACACTCTCAGCCTGGAAAGACAGAGTAGGGCTGCTAGCATGTCATGGTACCTCCATGAAGTCTCTCTCTGTGGAGCTAATCTGTTAAATCATGCTAACCCACCCTTCATGACAAATTGTCTTCAAAGATTAAAGTCTTATTTCTCATCTCCTGCTAATAAATCTGGGGAAATAATCACAAATGCAGATGTGTAATTGGAAAGCAGCAATGCTGAAAGAGACCTAGGGTTGTAAGTGGACAGAAAATTAGATATGAGTTTTTATCATGATATGGCAACACAAAAGGCCAGAGTGGCTTGGATTTAGACATAAGGGTCTGCCTGTATGGAGCCCCAGGGCTATGAAGTCTTCTAGGCTACACAGGATCTGAATTTCTGATGTAGAAAAAAACAAAAGACATAAACAAAACCAAGCCCTTTAATGAGAACCACAAACCTTTTGGGCCTTCTTTATAAAATAAAGAAGTAAAAAAACACACAAGCTCATTTTTTTCCCTTTGTAGATGAATTTTAATGATTTAAGGGTCACAATGCCTCTGGGAAGTACTATCATCTCCATTTCATTGCTGGAATAACCAAAGCATAGGATGGTTACATGACTTGCTTCCAGCAACAGCTGACCCACTAAATTACATGTTTTTCTTGAAAATTACACTTACTAAAAAAGTACAACAGTTTACTACAGTCTTGGATCCGAGGCAATGCTAGCCTACTAGGGGCCCTAAGCAGGAATATTTTTTGCTTCCCCCACAGCTAAAATTACTAATTTCATTATTTCCACAAACCAAAAAATATACCAACACTAACACTATATGTACTAATACACTCGTTAAAAAGTCCACATTGAATAAGATGAACTGTATTTTGAGGGTAATACTAAATTTGGGCCCCTTTGAGCTGCTTGGAGCCCTGATTGAAGTCTGCTTATGTTTAGTACCACCACTGCTTGGACTTAAATGCTGAAGTGTCATTATTGTAAGGGATCATGTATGTGGCAGCCATGTTTAAAAAACATGAGTATTGTCATCACAGCTGCAGAATCATAACACAAAAATTGTATGCTGTATTACAGAGATAGGCCTGGTATAATGGTCTGAGCAAGTCATCCTCAGCTCTGGCTTTCCCAATGCATTGAATCTTCGACATGAGTCACTATTAGACCACACATTCTTTGGAGAAGGGCTTCTCTGTGTGCATTATACAGCCCCAAGCACATTGCTATCTTTAAATAAATACAAAGAAAAATAGGATTTAATAATCCACAAGCTGTGTATGTTTTAGTACTACTGGGGCTCCATTGTACTAGACATATTAATAGATGTTTCATGCCCTGAGCTGCTTACAATTAGAGCTAGTCAAAATTTATTGTTCTAAACATTTTTTTGTGAAACAATGACCTTTTCATCAGAAGAGAAATTTCTGCTTTTGATGTGTTTTCAACAAAAATTTTCAGTTATTCAAAGAAAAACCTTTCTGTTTTCACCTTAAAATAAACCAAACACACACTTTTTGGGTTGAAGTTTTATTGGCAAAACCTCAAACACCTTTGAAGAAAAAATTAAACTTACAAAAAAATTATTTTTACTGCAATATGTCACAGGAACAAACAGAAACCATCCCAACCAGCACTCCTTACAATATAGATAATCCGGACACACGAAGGGTGGGAGGGGAAATCAAGGCAGAGAGGAGTGAAATGATTGGCCAAAGGTCACATAGTAGCCTATTGGCAGAGGTGGGAACAGACCCCAGGTCTCCTGCCTTCCAGTGCCCCATGTAAGCCCATGCAGGGTTGGTGTGTAGAAAGTTTTTGTACAGCACTGAGAAGGAAAGTCCTCTTCTCCTGACAGGGAAAGTTTAGTAGTGCTCCCCCCCCCCCAATTCCTGCACTGTTCTTGTGGGGTCTCCTCTGGTCCCTCATGAGGTTGTAGCAACAGGTTTCAGAGGAATGTCCTTGAGTAACCCCCGTTCTTGTCCCAGCACCTCCCCCATGTCTCCCGCCGTCTCGGTAGCTACAGTATTCCTTTAAGAGGCGGTGGGGGTTCCCTCTCCTCCTTCATGCGACTTGACACAGGCCTAGCCACGCCCCCCTCGCCTGTTGTATCATCTCAGGGGCATCCCTCCTCCCTCTCCCCTCCCTGCCCCCAGCAGCTCTTGCGCCGATTGGCTCCGGCTGGCGCAAGAGGAGGCCTCGCGTTCGAAAAAAAAAAAAAAGATACCCGGACGTTCCAATGGGAAGCGCGTTCGGAAAAATGATACACAACGTTCCAACGGGGAAGGGAATCGTCCCGATTGGTCCCGGATGCCATCAGGGCTAGCTGGCTGACCAGCAGCTGCTGCCGAGTGAGGCCGCTGGGCTCCTTGCTTCTCGCCCAGCTAGGGGAACTTTAGGTAGCAAGCGGCATTGAATGGGCTGGGAGACAGCAGCGGAGGCACCCTTGGGTTTGCAGCGTGTGTGGAAGTTCTCGCCATGAGCAATCCCCAGGCAGCAGCAATTGCTGCTACTGCAGCACGAGCCCCCTCCTCTTTGCTGCTCCTGTTCCCACCCCCTGGCATCTGAGGCGGATCCTAGTGCAAACCCTGAGCCTCATTAACTCCTCTGACCTGCTTATTATTTTTAATTAATTGATTCCCCTCCCTCCCTCTAAGGTGCCTGGAAATCTGTGACCAATTGCGAAGAGAGGGGTGCGACCCTGTGGATATAGTTTCGTTTTCTTTTCAAATAGACCGAGAACATATACTTGTGGTGTTGGGGTTTTTTTTTTTTTTTTTTTTTACAATATATTTGGTTGCACTGGTGGGAATTCCTTCTTTGGTGAGTTTTTTGTATAAAGGGTTTGTTGGAGGGGTGTGTAAGGAAACCATGGGACTACCTGCTTTGGAATTTAGTGACTGCTGCTTGGACAGCCCCCAGTTCCGAGAGAGGCTGAAATCTCATGAAGCTGAGCTGGACAAGACCAACAAATTCATCAAGGAACTGATCAAAGATGGGAAGTCGCTCATTGCAGCACTCAAGAGTAAGTGACGGCGACCCTGAAGGACAGGGGAAGGAATGATGGTGGCTTAAGCCTGATAAGGAATCCCGAATCGCATGTATCTGACCCAGTGCCACCCGGGATACCTGGATGGAATAACGGGAGGCACTGGCTGACAGATACAAGAATCTGGAAAGGGTATTGGATGTAGAAGCAGGAAGCTGTGGGGAAAATAGGAGCGGAGTTAAGTATTGTATGATCGCCTTCATGCTAATGCCTTATTGCTTTTCAAGAGTTGTGTTATAGCTTAATTAGTAACAAATGTGTCTATTGGAAGTCTTGGTTGGGGTGTGGTGCACAGGGGTTGGGGGAAGATAAGGAGCTCTGAATGAGAATGTCTTAGGGGTGTCTTTCAAAATGCACTCCTGCAGGCGAGCTGCAAATGATCTGGCTTTCACCTTTCGATATGTAAATAAAGAATGGGTTGGTCTTTAATGACTTTCCCCTTCTCCTTCTGAAAGTCCTAGCATATTCCTACTGGGAAAGGCCACTGTGATAGCAGCTTCTCAAAAAGGGGAAGGGTTATGGTTTTTGCAGGTGGGTTATTTGCCTAGTTATTTAAAAGGGAGCAGCACTCTACCTTTCCTTACAGCTTTAGCTGTTAGCAGAGCTGTCTCTTCTATTTGAAATTATTTACTTAATTTCCTGTTAATAGAGTGGGAGAGGGGATGTGAGGACAGTTGAATAATCAGGAAAGTAAACACACAAACAATGATTAATGTCCTTTTTTTGGTTCTAAATTCCCTCCCTCAAGGAGAAAAAAATCCAACCCTTGTGGTGGTGGAATTGTATAGTCTACTCCTCACCTATAAAGTGCGTGTGTAACGTAGCTTCGAAATCCCCCTGACTCCACATCTTTAGGCTAAATGCCACTTGGTCATGGTTCTTAAATACTGGCAATGTTTAACTCATCTCAGTGTGGATGTTGTACCTTATCTGCAACATTGCTCCTCATGACTTTTGTACTTGAAGTGTGACTTACATATATGACTGCAGTAAAAGACCATTCACTAGATACAGAGCTTCTCTAAAAGCTGATCATCAGTGTTACTTTTGGTTGTCATTGTTTCTGACCTAAAATGAAAGAGCTGTACACTACTGTGTGTCCTTTTCCTGTTTTCTCCTAAAAAGTAGCTAATGGTGTTGCAACAAGCTGTTTTTAGTCTGAGGCCTGTTCTCCCATCAGTTCAGGAGGAATACATTTATGAGCAGTTCTTATTAATGGTAATGCAGGCATTCTTAGCAAAGGATTCAGAGTTCCATAGGGCATGTGAGCACACAGGGAAACCTGTAATATACCTGTTTGAAAGGCTGAGTGATGAGTCTGTTGCCTGCCATAAGGAAAAGTGTTGACATCTGATTTTTAATTTTAAATCTGCATGAATATTACTTTTTAAAAATACATCTTGTTATATGGTGAAGTGTGGATTCAGTAATGAAATCCGTCTCTTGAAAGAGACTGGTAACAACACCTGCTGCCTTGCATTATGCAGTCAGCTGTTCATACACATGTTTTTGTACAATTACTGATTTATCTCAAACTTGACCTGTCCCAGCACTGAGTCCCATTCCTCCCTCTGCCCCAAAGCAGTTTGTGGAAACTGAAGAGGTGATTTTTTTGTAACAGGGATACAATTTGTTGTAAAATTAGGTTGTAGGTTAAGACTATTAACTTATCTCAGCATTTATTTTTTATTTTGTAAGTGGACAGAATCAATATGCGATCCTCAGTTTAACTTTCTCCAGCATTGAAAAAACAAGATGTCCCAGTTACAATATAAATATGGTAGGGATCATGTTTTACATATCCTAGCCCCCTACCCTGCTCATATCATATATATATATATCAAGCTTAGATTTGCTTGTGTAGTAGGGACCCAACGGGTGTAATTGTGTCATTGAATCATGTTACAGCCCGGATTAATATAGGTGTGACATGGTTTAGATTTTTATGCACACAGGTAGGAGTAAATCATGTTAAATATGGTCTTGGAGATGCTATATTCTTAACGTAATTTCCCCTATACAGGCTCCTTTTCACTGTAGAGAAGTCCTAAATTATGGATATTTCCTCTGGCTAATATCTCTCGTGCTCTGTCTTAAGAGCATATTTTCAAAGTATCTTGTAACCTAAATGTATTCCATTTTTTATTGATTTTTAAAATTTGATTTTTTTATAAAAAAAGGGGGATGGGCGGGAGGTGAAAGACTAAACCTTTCTGGAGGGATAGCTCAGTGGTTTGAGCATTGGCCTGCTAAACCCAGGGTTGTGAGTTCAATCCTTGAAGGGGCCATTTAGGGAACTGGGGTAAAAATCTGTCTGGGGATTGATCCTGCTTTGAGCAGGGGGTTAGACTAGATGACCTCCTGAGGTCCCTTCCAACCCTGATATTCTATGATTCTATGATTCATCCACCCTCATGGCTGTGGTTCCTGTAGAACAAATTCATTTGTGACAGCATCATGATATTGCCATGTTCTCACATCTTGACACTACAGCATGGTATTTTGTATGCCCCAAGAGTTATTTGGGATTTCTAAAACACGGACGGGGTCGGTCACACACTGAAAATCAGGACAGGGGACGTTCTTATCCAGGGCTCCTGCATACAGGTTTGTCATTGGAGGGTTCCTCATAAATGCTGAGTTGCAGCTGTTGGGTTTTATTTGTGCTCTTTCCCCCTCAGGTCAAATTCTGAGCCTACAGGTGTTTAGTTCCTTTACACTTGTAATCTCACCACAGAGGTTCTGTGTTTCAGGATTCCCCTTTGAACTTCTCTACACTTTGGGTGACTGACTGTCAAAGAATAAGCATTCACAAATTTGCCCATATGCAGACCTGAGACCTGATGCATTACAGCAGCATGTTTAATTTTGTGGCATCATAAGAGAGCCTTTTCCTGCTGAATATCAGCATGTTATTTGGGGGTAAACCATCTACAAGCATTGTGTTCTTGAAGCCAACATATCTCTTTCCACTACAATAGTGGAACATACATTTGAAATTTCTCTGGATTAATCGAAGTATAGTTCTAGTGAATTCCTTTTTAAGGAAAGACTGATCTGGGAATGCTTTCTCTCTTCTTGTTGGGATCAGGCTTTATGACAAATATTTTTATGCTACACTGAATTAATGTGACTTACATTTCTTTAGTGGCATCTGTATATGTGGGTTTCCCCAAGATGCTTCCCTTTCCCTTGTATGTTCTTAGCTATTAATTCTTGGAATCTGTGTCACTTTCCATATGTCTAAGACAGCTAGGATGATTCCGGTCCAGCAGCGACAAGGATGAGTTACAACGTTGCCTGGTGATAAAGTTGCAAATTCTTCCTATCTAAATTGTGGTGGAAGAAAGTGAATTGGTCTCTTTGATGGAAACAACGTTTTTTTTTGTTTTGTTTTTGTTTTCTCCTAGCTTCATTTCAATAAACATCTTGGATGAAATCCTGGCCCTGAATAAGATGGTGGCAAAAATTCCAAGTGACTTCAGTGGACAAGTCGAGGGGAGTCTTTGCATTGATTTCGCTGGGCCTTGAATCAGGCCCATATGACTAACGGCTGTTAACAGCATCACACTAGCAGGCATATTGTGTGAGAGCGAATGGGTTAGAATGGACTGCATTGAATTTCTCTTGGCTTGTTACTGCAACAAGCTATTTTCTGACAGGGTAGACAACTGACTTCTCTGACAGGTTTCAGAGTAGCAGCCGTGTTAGTCTGTATCCGCAAAAAGAACAGGAGTACTTGTGGCACCTTAGAGACTAACAAATTTATTAGAGCATAAGCTTTCGTGGGCTACAACCCACTACTTCTCTGAGCAATCCTGTTCTGAACTTGCCTGAGTAATGATCAGCTTGATCTGTTACTGAAGTGAAAACTTTAGGAGTAATAGAACTATTGTGTTGTCCTTCTGACTAAAATCAAGTGTGCTGTGTAATAACTGAAATGAACTCTATCAGGAGTGGGGGGCAGAAGGGGGAAAGGGTGTCACATACTGTATTTTCAGAGGGACGTATTGGGTACTTCAGTAAGTGTCTTTCTGTCTCTAATTGCTCTGATGCAATCAGTGCTTATAGTACTCTGGTCTGTGGAATTTCTTTATTTCTTTGTGCTTGGTGTTCTAGGAAGGTAGATCTGCATTCTGATCTCTGTTACTCCTGTGCAAATCTGAAGTCATTTGCTTCTCCTGTATGTACCTGAGTAAGTGAGATCAGAATCTGGCCTGTAGAGAAATGCATTTTTTGCCCCAAGGTGCTTATAATCTAAATTACAATATGGACCATACTCTTCAGCCATAATATGTAGCGGGTATGAACATTGTTGTGGTGCAGTTCTTAAAATAGCTTAATGAACATTCAGTGAAAAGTTTTGGAAGAAATTATTTTTTGGAGGAATTGAAAGTTAAGTAATCTCGTGTGAAAAGAGGGATATAAGGGATGTGAGAGCCAGTTAACACGCATACTGTCTTCCTCTTCTAAAAGCAGCTCATTCCGTGTGGGTATGTCTACAGTGCAAAGAAAAACCCACGGCACCGAGTCTGAGTGCCCAGGTCAATAGCACTGTAGATGTTCCAGCTTGGGCTGGAATCTGGGCTCTAATAGCTGGCAAGGGAGGAGAGTCTTGGTCCCCAGGCTCCAACCTGGGAATGTCTGCACTGCTATTTTTTTTAGCCCCGCAGCCAGAGCCCCGTGAGCCCGAGTCAAGTGACCTGGGCTCTGAGACTCTCTGCCACGGGTTTTTCTTTGCCGTGTAGATGTACCTTGCATTTTCTTAAACAAACATATGAGTATAAAGCAGTGTAAACATGTAGCCCATGTGAACACACACACATCATATCTGTCTCTGACAATTTTAATTCTCTATTTTCAGGAAATGGAGGTTCCAGCGTTGGGATGGGTCTGTTATAGGGTGACCAGATGTCCCGACTTTATAGGGACAGTCCTGATTTTTGGGTCTCTTTCTTATATAGGCTCCTATTACCCCCCCAACCCCTGTCCTGATTTTTCACATTTGCTGTCTGGTCACCGTAGTCCGTTAACTTATAAAAAATAAATTCAACTATTAGCACTTATTAATTTCAATAGTTTTATTTACAGTTTTCTAGCGAATCTGCAAAAAAATGTTGGTTTGTCAATGTTACTGGTCTGGAGATTGCTAATTTCCAGTAATGGTAAGTATCTTCCTAGAGATTCTATTTAGAACACTTTTGTATTGGCTTTTTAATAACAATGTCAAACTCTACTGCTTGCATCAATGAGACTGCAGTGCACTTAAAGGCGATTTTGTGCCGTGTGTACAGAACCTAGAAGAATGGAGTCCTTGTCCATGATTAGAGCTTGTAGGCACTATAGAAAAACCAGTAATCGTGATATGACTTTCTATTCCTAATAGTCTAGGAGAGTTCAAGTCTGAGCACTTGCCCCTAAATTGTATTTTTATGTCTTTTAAAAGGTATATATCATTCAGAAAATGACCCTGTTTCTGTGGCCCTTTCTCACGAATAATTGCATTAAAGGTAGAATTAAGACTTCTTGCACGAGGAAGTGTCACAGAGTCAGACCTGTTAGTTGGAGAGTGCATGTGGATCCTGTTTGTCTTGAGAATGCTATGCAAAGTAACAACCCCTTTATATTAGGTGAATATTTTTGTATTGAAACATCAGTTTAGCTGAGGCTGTGACTGTTTTTCTCTGTACGGACCTTTTCAAGAATAGAATTTCAGGTTTATTTATTTATTTTTTTAAATGGGTTGGGAACTTTTAAAAGGAAAAAGTCAAGAACAGAAGAAGGTGGTGGTGTTCCTGGGGGAAACATCATCTCCTAGTGACAGAATATTGAGATGTCTGAATTCCCCAAAAGCACCTTTTGTAAAACACTTTCACTGGAATGCTTCCAATACAGATGAGGGGTTCTGTGGTGCACTTGATTAGTGCACTAAACCTTTCGTCTCTTGAGGCAGGGTGATTCTGAATTGGGTCACAATTAAAAATGCATTTCACACAACCATGGTGCAGGACTAGACTAATCGGACCTATTGCAGCAGGCTCGTTCACAAAAAGTTTTTTAAAGGGTCGCAGCTCCAGAATGTGTATTTTCTTTCTTGCTTGTATTCTTCTCTGCCTGTCCCAAACATTGGCTGTCAAAATGGCTCAAAGTAAGTTAGATCCTGCTCTGTTTCACTGGTGTAAATCTGGAGTAAATCCATTGACTTCAGTGGAGTTACACTGGTGTGACAGAGAACAGAATGTGGCCCTTTAACTTCTTCCTCTGAACATCTCTTTGTTCTTCAATGTGGAAAGCCCAATAACTTCAGGAAGAACTGGTGCCCGGCACCTTGCAGGATTGGTCCCACTGAGACCACTCGGTTGTTTTGTCCACAACTCTTCACTAAATCATTGTGGAGGAATCCAGAGGTGTCTGGCAGAACCATTGGGGTGGCCTGGGGTAGAATTTGCCATTGTCTGTAATGAACTTGCCATAGTCTGTATTGATGTTAGTGTCTGACTGTCATAATCAACAAACTCACTCTTTTCTTTTCAAATAAAGTGAAGTAGGAGGATGATTAGGACCTAGCTGTTTTTTATATCTTAAGGTAGTAAATTTCCTTTTGGCTTGTTAAGCACTCAGTTGTAAGGTCTACAGACACGTCTCTGCATAGCATCAATCATGAGGTCTCCCCAAGCCTGCGTGGTAGCACATAATAGTCTAGTCTCCTGTGGGTCTCATTTCTGTTGTTGGGTTTAGTACAGTATGTTGGTGGTGGTGTTGGTGGCCAGTAATATACAGGAGGTCAGACTAGATGATCGAGTGGTTCCTTCTGGCCTTAAAACTCTCTGACTCTATGGTGGTTTTGTTTTTCCTTTCGTTACCTGCTGCTGCAATGAATGTGTGGTGAGCTGTGAAGCAAATTTGGATGAGAACGGCAACCAACCCGATCCATTTGGGAAAAATCTACTAAACTAGTTAAAGGAGTGGATGTGGGGTTTAAGTACAAGAGGTTTTAGTGCAAGTCTTGTAGTAAAACTCACTATTTAAATATCTGCTTGACAATATAGTCTTTATATTCTTTCTTTTGGCTGTTTCATATCTTCTTCACTTCATTTTAGACACAGGATGTGTGTGAAGGGTTGGCTCTTTTGATGGTGATAAATGACCAGGGTTGAGTATCTATGCAGTGTTTTGTTGTAGTCTCCTAATTTCCGCCTCTCCCCACACCCTCCAGGCAACTTCTCCTCACCTGCAGTCCAATGAGATTAGAAGTGTGGGAGATTTTTGCCTGCATTGCTTGAACAGTTGTGACTGATCGGCCTGTATGACTGAAAAGGTTAAGCACCAAGTACAGAGCGGTATATTCCTTGCAAATTTATGTGACTTGTATATAGGCCACAAGGTAGCCCTTGGCAAGAACTATTTTCTACTCCAGGTTTACTCGGCAAGTCTCATTATACATCCAGCTGGTTAAAATCAGCAGTGTCAAGCACTGTGTCTGTCTGTCTAATCAGGAAAGATGATTTCAATGGGTATAATTAAGTTTTCTCACTTGCCATAATCCAGATTTCAGAGTGGTAGCCATGTTAGTCCCTCGTTCTTTTTGCATAAATCCAGATTGTTTGTTTGTTTTTAAAGAAAAATATCTCTTATGGATTCTGTGATCAGCTTTCCTGGGGTTGCACTATTTTCACCATTTATTTTAAAGCACAGAAGGAGTTTTAGCATTGAATGCATGTGGCTTAAAAACAAAAAACTTAGCTTTTGCGGAAGACTAACCTCATTAAAAATCCTGCAGTGCTTGGGGCCCATTTCTGTAGTGAGGATTTTCTTCTATTTTGGCTTTCCTTTTTTAAGTAAGGGAGGATATGACTCTCTGTTTCCACTGTCTCCATTTATTTCTTCCTGATACTTTCAGTGGCCTGGTTTTCATCAAAATATGTCCCTCTCTGCGACACAATGCATAAATTATTCAGAAAGTCTTGCAAATGCTAAGATCTAAAGTGACGTTAATGATGAACTGCAAAGAGTGGAACCTGGGGTTCTTGTGGAGGTGATGCAGGTTAGCTGGCAAAGCTGTGTGGTGGTTGTAGGCACTGGGAATAGTTGATCTCCAACCCCCTTCTTCTCCCCCTTTGTACCTTCTCTGGCTGAGTCTGAAACATGGTGGCTGGATTAGGTAGGGTTACCATACGTCCGGTTTTTCCCGGACATGTCCGGCTTTTTGGTAATCAAACCCCCGTCCGGGGGGAATTGCCAAAAAGCCAAACACGTCCAGGGGAAAAATACCGCCGGCCGGGCACTTTCCCTCCCGCGGCTGCTGTGCTCCTCCCCTGACACTTCAGCTGTGTTTAAGAGCCGAGCTGCCCGAGCGCTACCGGCTTCGGGCAGCCCCCATGCCTCCGGACCCTGAGCCGCCGGCCGGGCACTTCCCCTCCCGGGCT
>NW_020664980.1:4348338-4360572 GCF_002925995.2 Terrapene triunguis | reverse complement strand
GGGGGCGCAGGGTCTGGGGGCTGCCCGGCAAACCGTGAAGCCGGTAGCGCTCGGGCAGCCCTTTTCGCGTGGCTGGGAGGGAGGAGGGGGGGTTAGGGCGGGGACTTTGGGGAAGGGGCGGGGAATGGGCGGAGCTGGGGCGGGGAAGGGGGTGGGAAAGGGGCGGGGCCAGGTCCCGTGGAGTGTCCTCTTTTTTTATTTTTTAAATATGGTAACCCTAGATTAGGAGGCTCAGGTCTTGGCCAGCATCTCTTCCCTTGAGCCTGGTATTCCCTTAAATGTTGGTGTTACAATCTTCCATGGGGGCGGGGGGCATAGGAAGTGTCTAATTTTGGCTCTAAGACAGTGGCTAATTTATTTTTTATTTTGGCGGAGGGGAAATTGCTGAATTTGTCAGGTTAGATCTAGTTCTCCAAGAAAAAGTGCAGAAACTTTGAGCAGATGTATCTGGGAAACACAACACTAGAAACAAGGAGATGTGGGTTTTAGTCCTAGCTCTGCCAGAGGCTTCTTGAGAGACCTTGGGCAGGTCAGATCATATCTGTCTGCCTCGGTTTTTCTCTGTAAATATGGGGCTAGAACCCAAAGGGGCTGAGGCTTGATTCACAAAGGTTTATAAAGCACTTTTTAAGACCGAAGGTGCTACAGAAGTAAGTGCACAATGTTTGAGCCCATATCTCCTGCCGTTGCAACACTAAGGTGAGGCAGGAGGAGTTGGGGGTGGGATGGGTGTTGGGGAATTACTCAGAACAGTTCTTTTTAATTTAATGTATTACACATGTTGGCTGCAGTAGGTAATAAACCAGAATCCTAACAGGTACTTGATCTTCGAACCATGTGGTTTGTGGCCTGCCACCTGTTCTGTGTGGGTTGCACAGCCTCTGCAGCTGGTCAAAGGTGCTGGATACCGCAGTGAGAGGGCCCATATAAGTACCATATAAATACCTGGGTGTATTTGAAAGGTGATGCCTAGCCACTCCCTGGCAGAGCAAATCCATAAAGGAAATGCTCTTCCTTGACCTAAAATGGAAAAAAAAAAAGTACCTGGCAAGCAAAAAACAAAACAGAAAACCTTGTGGGTGAAGTTGCTAAAGCACATCTCTTACAGCAAGAGGTGGAGGTCAGTAGTCAATAATAGAAGCTAATAACAAGGCAGTAGTTTCATTCTGATAGTGTTTCTTCTATGAAGTATAGTGGTAGCCATCTTGGTCCCAGGATGTTCAAGAGACAAGCTGAATCTCTCTCAAGTCCTTCTAAACAGCTGAGTCTTAAAAATCCAGTTATGTGGAGAGGTACCGAACAGCCACTGGGAACCCTCTGATCTTTTGGCTCCCAGCACCATGGAGAATATAAGGAAGTCTCGTCTTCTTTACCCCACATATTTCAGGTCAAAAGGGGAAGAATGACTCAGTGTGTGCCCACGTCTGCTCTAGGGCTGCATTTTTATTTAGTTGAGTGAAATTGCAGCAGATTCCCTTGGGTTAGCTGGGGATCTGTACCCAGTCACACCACTACCCTTTTTTAAGCAGGATAAAATTTTGGACAGCTCAGGCTTCTTGCCTGTTTACCTAAGGGCTAGGTGCAATGGCAGCATACAAGAGACTCTTCTCATACTTCCGTTTTTGCTCCTTTCTGACTTAGCTGTGTGTGTTGTTCTGGCTCGCTGGATGCTCCCTGATCACTTGCACGCTGTGTCTAATGCTTTCATGTCCACCTGCAGGTTTTTGCCTAATTTGGTGGACTACAGAAGTTGGGGGTTTACTCTTGCTGCGGTAGAGCTTACAGCCCAGTCTGGGTGTCCTTTTTCATAGTGCTGAGTGTGATCTCTAGGCCACCATGGTAGCCTGCTTCCTTGATCACTAGCACATTAAATGTCAGCAGGTAAATGCTGCTGCAGGGTATATAGTCTGTGTGTGTCCACAGACTGGTGAGTGACGCAATGGCTGTTTTGCATGCAGCATTGTTGTTCGCAGTTAGGCTGTTAGCAGGTGAACTGCTGTGAAATTTTAGTCTTCACCTCTGGGATTGGGCTTGAGTTCCATGCCTAGCCTCATTTCATCTGGGGGTGGGAATGTTTTGAGCAGAGTTCTTTGGAGACCGAGGCCTTGTCTATACTGCCATTTTACAGCACTGCAACTTTCTCAGTCAGGGGTGTGAAAAAATACCCCCCCCCCCCAGCAAGTTTCAGCACTGTATAGTGGCAGTGCAGACAGTGCACTGGCGCTGGGAGCTGTGTTCCCAGTGCTGATAGCTACTCCTCTTGTGGGGGGGGAGGAGGGGAGTTTTACAGTGCTAGTGCTGCGACTACACAGCCATGTTAAAGTGCTGCCGCGGCAGTGCTAGTGAAGACATGCCCTGAGGTCCATGCCCTAAAGCGTCAAGCAGAAATCTACATAGTTGGGAACAACTCTGAACCTGTTTCTGTGGCCTAGAGTTAGCCTTGGAATTTTAACTCCTCCTGCCCTGCAGGGTGAATTCTAGTGAATAAAACTGAGTTCTGCCTTCCTGGAAGTTTTAAGTTTCCCCTGCTTGAAAAGAGAAAATGAATCTACTTCCCTTCAGGAGAGGCTGAAAAGCAATATTAGAACAGCAGGAGGCTTGTTAATCTAGTGCAGTGCAAAGAGGATAGTAAATCGCTTCACCCTACTTACCTCTCTGTTTTGCCCATTGTGGGAGCTGTCCCATTTATTTTAACTTTTATCATCGTCATTCCCTCTCTTAGTAGATCTAAACTGGGTTATTTTCCCCCCTTCCCATTTTCTACTGCTGAAAGAATAGTGGGGTGAGGATGTGCGGTATGGATTTTAACTAGACTCCAACTTGCATTAGTTAAATTACTCCCAAGGTTCCCATTAGAGAACAACCCAATGCAGTCACTCGCACCCACTGATCATTTGCCAATTCTTGGGGGGCTTCCACCATAGGGGGAGCCAGTCATTGCACTAGGAGGGTCTCTGGGTGCCTCCACTCACCTGCTAACATTCCTTCCCCTTTCTGGGGTTGAGGCAAGAGGGGACTTGACCGCCAGCCAGCACCGCCATCGAGTGCATTTCTCCCCAGGGGTTAGACACGATGCCCTCAGCTCGTAAGGAGATGGCCTCGGGATGCCCACTATGTTATCTTTTTGGAACTGGAGCCTAACTCTCCAAGTTCTTGCACCGAGCACCTGCCAAAAGTTGTGACAACTAAACAGTCTCATTTAGGTGCAGACTGTGACCTCTGGGAGGGGGAGAGTTCCAGCCCTCTGGTTGCCTAAAACTCAGCCCCTAGGTTTTGCTGCGAGGAAGGTAGAAAAAACCAACCAACCATGGCTGATCTGATGGTATGGGTTGACTGCTGGAAACTAGCAAACAGGAAGTGGTTCTGAGCTCATGGGTCCAAATCTCATGCCAAATCCTGAGAGACCGCAAGCCTACCCTGGAAGTCCTGTTGGGCTGGAAATCTCCCAGGACCTGTCCTGTCCTTTTGCTTTCTCCCATCGTGGGAGCCACCAAAGCACACCCCTTGCTGGGCTCGGGGCCCTCAACTCCCAGGACCGTGTGAAGACAAGCACTTGAATCTCTTTGATGCCGCAATGGCTCCTGGCTGCAGGGAAACGTTATCTTCTAGTTCCTATTTGTTTGGGTTGAAACCAATACAGGATATGTTGCTCCTTACACTGAATCTTAGCTGTTACCCCCTCACCCAAAGGGAAATGCAAGGGGTTTCCAAAGAGATAAAAAGGTGCCTGCCAATATGGTTATTTAGCTGGTCCTGCTGAAGTTTGTTCTTGCTGGGAAATCAGGTCACAATAATGTTGCTTGGCTTGTCCATACTTTCTTCTCCTTCACTAGGAATTTGTAGGAAACCATACCTTGAGTTCATGCTGGTGCTGAACCGGAGTACAGATCCTTTGTTTCCATTTGTCTTGCTCTTGTTATGGGTCTGGGAGCAGGCATGTACCCTCTGAATAAGATCTGTGATATTGGCATGCCTCGTCCTCCCTCTTGTCTGCAACTTCTGGGGCAATAGTGCTGATCACTCTCCAAACAGGCTTCACTAGAGGTCTGTCTAAAGAAATCCAGTTGCCTTCCAATCTTTAAACAGAGTGCATGCTTTTAATTAGTCTTCTGGCAGGGCACTCTGCTT
The DNA here is from genome assembly GCF_002925995.2 of Terrapene triunguis. Taxonomy (NCBI): domain Eukaryota; kingdom Metazoa; phylum Chordata; order Testudines; family Emydidae; genus Terrapene; species Terrapene triunguis. The sequence continues at coordinate 4,356,444 of NW_020664980.1, read as the reverse complement.
GAGTGCTTGTAAACTTTGGGCTAGCGTGGAACAGACACTCTTTAGCTGAAATCCCCACGGGTATGTTGAGTTGCCCGGCGGCAGCCTGTAGGCCTGACCCTGTTGCATGCAAACACGTGCAATGAATTGAAATCAGGACAGCAGCTGTTCTTGCACCCATCTGTCCCAATATGAGGTGTGATACTTCTCTCTAGTAGCCTAGAACTGTGGAGACTGAGATTCTCTCATGGGAGAATGAACCCCTGTTTTGACCACTACTTTGCCTTGTATGTGTCTCTTTTTCTTTTTCAGGAAGCAGGTGTGTTGGGTGTTCATGGATTATCTTCATTCTGCCTGCCCTGTTCGTAACATTCTTGTGGTCCCTTGCCCTGGGTCAGCAGGAGCTCTGGAGAGTTGGCACTGTTGTAGCAGGAGACGTGTGATCGTGCATATGAAGGGCGTCTGTTTTTGTATTTCACTCGAAAGAGAAGAAAACTATGCCAAGAATGGGCCATAATGAGATGAGACAAGAGAGCAGCTAGCCTGACCTGCTCAAATGTGCTGTGCAGGACTCCCTCCGGGTTCATCATCCCCAACGGGGCCTGGAAACCTGTACAGAGTCTCTTCTGTAAACTGAACGCAGGATGTTAGGCTCCTGAAGTTCCTGGCCTTGCTGATTAGAAACCAGCTGATTGGGCTCTTGAGAGCAGTGACTATTTTAAATGATCTTTTAGGCAGGCATCTTACGATTTTCTCCCTCCTGCCTTCTCCCTATTTTTGGTCTGCTCCTCACTTCCTGACCAGTTCTGTACCGCTACAGGAGTTAACCAGCCTTCTTCCCCTGCCTAATCTTGGGCTGTTCTCTCTTCTCCTCCCCTCCTCCCCCCCACTGCTCCAGTTGCAGTGCAGTTGGTTTTTCTATGCTGCCCAAATAGCAGCTGATCCTTCTAGTGTGAGTGACCTCCCAAGGTGATAAGTGGGCAGGCATATCTGAACAGAAGACTGGTTATCTGCTGCTTCAAGCAGAGACATGACTCTACACCTGAAACAAATCCACTTTCACAGCTGTGCTCAGAAGAGGTGAAACCTGTTCTTTTGCGAATCTTTTGCTAATGCTTACTAAAATGTGGAGTGCTTGACTTATTATGTTACATTCTTTTCTCTCCCACTCCACCCCCCTCAGATCAAATATCACAAGATTGAGGTTCATTTTTAAATTGCTCCTCTCCCACCACCACAGCTAAGCTTTTATCCAATCAAAGATGTCCATGACTTTAAAAATAAAAATAAAATAAATCACCTGCAGGGTTGCAGCATTAATCGCAGCTAGTGCATGAGAATCCAAGTGCAACTGGCTAGAAATTAAAGTGAAATTTGCTGGTCTCTTTCCATTGTTCAAGTTGAGTAATTTTTCTAAAGATTTAATAATCAGTTATTAGTCAAGTAATAAGAAAATTTCTCAATGTATAACTTTCAACCGGACAAGTCTCTAGGAATATGATTTCTTTATTACTGTATAGTATAGTATAGTGTAGTGTAAAATGAAATGTGATGGTCTTTTTGTTTTTGTCGTCCCTCTTCCCCCTCTCCCCCCACCCCCCGATTTCTTTTTGTATTCTCCTGCCTCCAAGAAATCAGATATAGCGTTGCCTTACTGATCACCCTATAAGAGGCAATGATTATTTGACTGACAAAATTAATTCTTTTGAGAGTTTGTATGTAGTATTTCCCTTCCTTCCCCTTAATTGGTGGTATTATGCCTTTTTAAAGTATTCTCTTGTAAGTGGTTTGGTTAAGGGCAGGACTACGTTTAAGACATTGCAGTGGTACCTCTGTAGCGCTTCACTGAAGATGCTATTAGGTCAACACGAAAGCTTCTCCCGTTGGCGTAGTTAATCTCCTCTGCGAGAGGAAGTAGCTATATCAATGGGAGAAGCTTGCCTGTCTACGCCGGGGGCTAGGTTGGTATAAGTGCGTCGCTCAGGAGGGTGGATTTTTCACACCTCTGAACAACGTAGTTATACCGATGTAAGGGCTGGTCCACACTAACCCCCCAGTTCGAACTAAGATACACAACTTCAGCTACGTGAATAACTTAGCTGAAGTCGAAGTATCTTAGTTCGAACTACAAGGTACTTATCGCAGGTCCACACGCGGCAGGCAGGCTCCCCCGTCGGCTCCGCGTACTCCTCTCGCGGAGCAGGAGTACCAGTGTCGCCGGCGAGCACTTCCGGGCTCGATAATCGATCCCAGAAGATCGATTGCTTACCGCTGAACCCGGAGGTAAGTATAGACGTACCCTAAGTTTATAGTGTAGACTTGGCCTAAGTCAGGAAGGGAAGTGAGAACAGGTAGTTAGTGTTTTGACACTGACCAAGGCTTTCCTTCCTGTTTGTTGGGGTCCTGTGGGGAATGATAACACTGTTGTTGTTTTTCTTGCCCAGGAATGACACTTATCTTACCTTACCTGAAGAAGAGCTCTGTATGGCTTGAAAACTTCTCTCTCAACAGCAGAAGTTGGTCCAATAAAAGATACTACCTCACCTGCCTTGTTTCTCTCACTTATCTATCACAAATTCTTTTTATCTAAAACCCCTTTCAATTAACTTAGCTTGAAGCAGGGTTCTGTTCCTGAATCTGAGGTAACTGAGGTCCAGCCAAGAGGAGTCTTTGATTAAGGGACTTTGCTGCTGAATGTCTTTTCAGGGCTAGTTTATAGAGTTGCACGTAATCTCTGATTGTGCTGAGTAGCCCACTGTCCACACACTGCTACCAGCAACCAACCCCCCAAACTAAGCAGGTTTTCAGTCTGGGCATCTCACCATCACCTTTGCAGCAGGTGGAGGTGAGCATGGAAAATTCTGTGGAAATGTCTCTTAAACCCCCAGAGCTCCAGATGTAGCGGTGTCTGGGCAATACACCAGCGAGCCACAGATTGATGAAGGACTGAGCATTTTGTGAAACTAGCTGCTGAATGTTTGTTTACAGTCTGAGCCTGACTCAGAGAAATTACTGACCTTCCTTCCTCCTGGAATTTGAGAAGGCACCCGGGCTCTGGGGAGTAGTGAAGGAGTTGAACAGGGCAGGTAAAAAATGGCAGTTTTAAAACCACAAGTGCTTTCTGGTAAAAATCGAATGGTGAAATATTATTCCAGGCTGTCATGTACCCATGTCTCTGCCAGGCTCTAGCAAGTGACACTGGTACAGCCTGCCTGATTTCAGGGCAGGAGATGGAAAGAAGCCAAGCATAAAATGTAAACTAATGGAAAACCTCAAGTACTTTAGAGGGAGGGGTTAAAATAATATCTGTTCAGCTGCAAAGTCCCCTTTGTCCTAAGAAACAGTTTTGTTTCTCTAGAGCTAGAGTTTCTCTAGAGACTCTAACATGGCACTCCTGAAGTGCAGGACAGTATTATTAATAGCATGCCTGTCAGTTAAGGATTTACAAACACTGAAGGGGGACCATCAATGTTAAAATCACACTTCAGAGTAAAACTTGTTTGCCGCCTATTGAAGGTGTTGCCTAAGAGTCCTGTAACTGGAAGTGGTGATAGAGAGAAAAATATCCAAGCCCCTCCCTCTCACTTACATTCTTCTACGTTTGACTGCAGTTGCAGAGAGCCAGTTTTGCTGTATAACCCACTAATTACTCAACAGCTTCTTCTGTTGTGAGCTATTCATACCACAATATATAAAACCACAAATGTTGGCTTGGGGCGTGGGTGGGCGGGCAGATCTGAAAAGACTTTAAAGATTTTTTTAAAAAACTGACTAACTTTCAAATTGTCTCTTCCTTCTAACCTCTCCGTGAGGGAGGTAAGCACTATAACCTCTTCACAGAAGAAGAAACAGAAGCACAGATTAAGGATCTGACTTTCAAATCACTGCCTCTGTTCTTTCAGGAGCAAACATTGGTGGTTAGATGTCTGTACTCCTGACTAGAAGATGTGCTACTGCCACTCGATGTGAGATGAGGGAAGAGAGAGTGTGGTGTGCTTTCCAAAGGGTGAAGAATCCTGTGTTCCATGCTGGGTTACCATGGCCACCTGAATTTGATTCTGTACTTGCTGCACCAAGAAACAATGTCTGGATGCATCAATTGAACACAGTGTTTGTAGGCTGTTAGCAGTGATAGGATAATAATGTTACAAAGATGACTCGTGATGCTTTCAATGCAGAACAGATCTTATGTCTTCAGAGTACACTGAACTAGAGAATTATGATCTCAGGATGGAATAGCTGGGAAAACTGGTCTGCTGTTGAGGCCTAAACTCAGTGTATGTGCATGTCCATGTTATCTGTTTAGTGTATATGTGTGTAATGTGGCCCTGGTATCTTACTGAGTTTTTGATAATCTTTATTCCTTCTGGCCCTTGGAAGTCTGAAGGAACTGAGTTGAGCAGCCTAAGGCAGGGTGTGAAAGGGTGTTTACCTACAGAGGGGGTGAGAGGCCAATTGGTACACCTGGTTGCAGTTGGAGTGTGGGCCAAGCCCAATTAAAGATGAGTCCGAGCTGTGGGCGGTACTGGGTGGTTTCTGTTACACCCTGATGGAAGATGGCAGAGGTGGGCCCCAGAGAAAGCCAATCTACAGGCAGAAGGCCTGTAGGTAGACTGGAGTTAAGGACCCAGAGAGGGGGCAAGATTCCAGGGAGGTATCAGCATTCTGTAGAAGGATGGAGAGCTGGGGAGGACTGTTACCTCTCCCCCACCCATTTGCTTGCGCTTACCTGGCTGTCGGCTCTCTGACACCACCAGCCTGTTAGCCATCCAAGTACTATCCTCTCGGCTATGCCAGCCTGTACTTTGCCATGCAGGTTAACAATAAGTGCATCTGAGTCCTGGAGTCCCTTTGAAGCATTCCTCTTTAGTGTCCAGCTTCTTCTCCACTGAAGATTCACAGAAATACAGGTTCTGTGGTCCCCAAGGGAACAGTGTAAATACCAGCTTATATAATATAATTCAGGATCAGTTTCTGGCTTAATACACAGCACTGAGCTAGATAATAAACTAACTGTTGTTTTCACTATAAATCAAAGATTCAAGAGATCATGGAAGCAAAAGTTTGTTTTTTTTTAATATAAATAAAACACATCATAACACACTTCCTAGAGACTAAACTTAAGAGGCTAATCTCCTACCTAAAGAAGTTTCTTACAATTGGATTTCAGATACCCACTCAGGCAGGGAATTCTTTGGGCCATCTACACTGATATACTGGATTTCCTTTTATTTATTTTCAGTTTTCCTGTTAAGTCAATTAAGTTCAGTTATATTTAGAGCAAATTTGGGGCTTATGAAGGATTTCTAGCTTTTCATCATTGTGAATGAAATCTGGAATGGCTGCTGAAATCTCTTTAACAGCTTGAAAGGAACCCTCAGGCTATATAAATAATATTGTATACGTCCAGACCATTTTGTAGGCTTCAACCAACTGAGCCTCAAACCCTTAAGTCCCCTAGGAGGTAGGTGAGTATTCTCATTTTACAGAAGGGGAAACTGAAACAGAATGCTGAAGTGACTTTCTCAAGGCCAATCAGTGGCAGAGCCACAATTAGAATTTGGGACCTCCTGACTCCCAACTTTCTGGTTGCTCCTTCATACCACACATAGTGACATATTCCAAATTGAGTTGAAGGTGATTGTAATTTTCTACATTCTGTTGGCTGGTCCTGGATTTTTTGTGTCTCTTCTCTTTTGCCTTTGATTTAGAATAAGGATATTGTTTCAAAAACTGAGGGCTGGCTTAGCATCCTGCTGCTTCTGAAAGAAAGGGAGATGGGGAAAGTAGAAAGAGACCTTCTCTCTCCATTTCAGCATCTGCAGTGCAAATGCCATATTTCAAAACCCACCAAAGTCTTTCTACCAGTTCTTTTAAAGGAAACCCCTGGGGATCGCACCATTTCAGTTTCTGAAGATCTTTAATTCACAATGAAAATGAGGCAGTAGTGGGGTATTGCAAATCCTTCCTGCACTGTTGGCTAACCACAATAACAGTTCAAGATGTAAAACACATTGTTTCTGGCTTTCTTTGTTTCTAAGATGAGTTGCCTTCAGTCTCTGTTAGTGAGCTTCCTCTTTGCACTCTACTGATCTGGTGGGGAAATGATGCTGCAATTTTCCTCTGTCTCAAATCTGATGACCATCAGTGCCAGGAATGTTTTTCTTTTCCTCTTCCTTTTTGGAAGGCTCTAGGGCAGATTCAGTGCAGAGATTATTCCACAGCTAGGGGGATGTATATGATAATAGCTAACAGAGATTCCACAGCTAGACAGTCCTGCCACTGACCCAACAGCAGCAACCATGGAGTGGATTTCTTCCTTCACATGACTCTGTTGCTTACACCATTGCTTATTTTATTCTCTTCTTTTGGAAGTGCAAGCTTTGTTACACAAGCATAGAATACAAAGGTTGCAGCATATGCTGAGAGTCTTTCAAGAAGGTGCTTGTTCCACTGTCTTTGTGGAGTACCCATGGAGGTGAAGCTGCAGTTGGCATGTCTTTGAAGATCAGGGTGACCATGGAAGTAACTCGTATAATGGGGATGAGACTCTGTGCCTGGATAAATACCCACATGCACCATGTTTCTACTATTCCTGTTGGAGATGCTCTCTTTATCTACTCTAGTATAATCATTTAGGCAGGAGCCTGAGGGAGTTAGATGCCCAGCTTCCATAGGTAATTCCTTTCCTACATAATTCTCTTTCTACCATTCCATGTGAACTGTTTTCCCCCCTTCTCTGGTGTGCTCAAGTAGCCATCCAGGAAGTAAGACTAGATATAAACTCCCCAAAAGCTTCCCCACTCCCTCTGGGGCAGCCATGGAACCTCTCTACATGCCACGTCCAGTGTTGGGAATTCTTTGCTATTCCAGGTCCGGATCTGTGTTTACTGAAATGCCAGACACGCTATTAATAAAGCAAAAAACGTAGCTTGGGATGAATTTTTTTAGTTAAGTGCAAAATTCTGTAATGTGTTGTTTCCAACCTGCATCTCAATTCCTGCGTTCACGCCAACATTTCACTGTACAGAGATAGCCAGATCTAGCCTTGGGCCTCTCATTAAAGCCAGTAGGGAACAACTTACCTCTTGTTTGTAGAAGGATCTGTGAAGCACTGGAAGTTCATTTTAGTCATTGCACCTTTAAATTATTATAAGGGGAGCCTATTAACAGAACTTGATAGTTATTTTGTCTGTAGGAAGCTCTCCACCCGCCTCCACTCTGGTCCGTGTGTTCCATTCATCTCCTCCATCCTTCCACAATCCCTCTCTAATCTGTGGCAGTGTGCGCTCTGGATAAGTGCAGATGGGTTTAACCCTGCATGGGAGCCACATGGATTGGGAAGAAAGATCCCTGATGTTGGGGATAGTGGTGTGGCTTGGATATTTTAATGGTTCTTGGCCTATTCTTCACTCTTTCCTTTGAGGAGTCAGAGAGACGCTAAATATTTGTAATGAACTGGCGTCTGTGTACACTGCTGCCCTCTATTGAATGAAATTTGAATTGCCCACTTATGACATAGGCCCCAGACTGCTCACAAGTTCTTCCCAAGCTCAAGTGGTGTACTTATGGAGCAGTGCCGTAACAAGGGCGAGGCGAGTGAGGCACTTGCCTCGGGCGCGCAAAGCTGAGGGGCGCAGAAAAAGACAAATTAAGTTTTTTAATTATTATTTTATGAAAAATTATAATCACATAATATGCGCATTGTGTCATGACAAATGTACAATGTAAATGGAAAATAAATAGAATACACCCTACAGTAATTACAAAGCATTGGTTCTCAAACTGGGGGTCGCGACCTGGTTATGTGGGGGGTAGTGAGCCCCGACCCTGGCGCGTGGCTGCAAGTTGCGAGCCCCGACCGCGATGCATGGCTGCAAGCCCCGACCCTTGTGTGGAGCTGAGAGCTACAAGCCCCAACCCAGGTGCGCGGCTGCGAGCCCTGACCCTGACCGCTGTGTGGAGCTGTGGGGCTACAAGCCCTGACCGCTGCGCCGGGCTGCGAGCCCCGACCCCTGCGCCAGACTGTGAGCCCCGACCCCGACCCCTGCGCCGGGCTGCGAGCCCCGACCCCGACCCCAGTGTGCGGCTGCGAGCCCTGACCCCTACCCCTGTGTGGAGCTGCGG
>NW_020664980.1:4333273-4348328 GCF_002925995.2 Terrapene triunguis | reverse complement strand
CCCAACCCTGGGCTGTGAGCCCCGACCTCGACCCTAGTGTGCGGCTGTGAGCCCCAACCCCGGGCTGTGAGCCCTGACCCCGACCCCTGCACGCAGCTGTGAGCCCCGACCCCTGCGCGGGGCTACGAGCCCTGACCCCGACCCTAGTGCGTGGCTACGAGCCCCGACCCCGACCCTAGTGCGCGGCTGCGAGCCCCGACCCTGGGCTGTGAGCCCCGACCCCTGCACCGGGCTGTGAGCCCAGACCCCGACCCCTGCACCGGGCTGTGAGCCCCGACCCCAGGCTATGAGCCCTGACCCCGACCCCTGCACCGGGCTGTGAGCCCCGACCCCGGGCTGTGAGCCCTGACCCCGACCCCTGCACTGGGCTGTGAGCCCCGACCCCAGTGTGCAGCTGGGAGCTCTGACCCTAACCCCAGCGTGCGGCTGTGAGGTGAGCCCGACCCCTGCGCTGGGCTGTGAGCCCCGACCCCAACCCCTGCGCCGGGCTGTGAGCCCCGATCCCGACCCCAGTGTGCAGCTGCGAGCCTCGACCCCGACCCCTGTGCCGGGCTGCGAGCCCCGACCCCCACAGTTCATGATGCACTATGATGCATACCTTATATGTATTAGTTGATTTTGTACGTGGATCTTATGATTAAAATAAATAAACGTTCTATTATCATTATTATTCTTGTTTTTATGTATTTTTCTTTTTTTTACAAAATAACTACTATGAAATCATATGGAGGGGGGAGGGCACAATTTTATATTCTTGCCTCGGGCGCAAAAATAGCTAGTTACGGCTCTGTTCTGGAGAAGTAGGATCAGAATACTATCCCTTCTGCTATGATGAAGTTCTTGTTGATCAGGGGTGTACAGCATAGTAGCAAAAAATGTACTTATTTTACTCTTGCATCTATAGTTGCTTTTCAAAAAGTGACAAGTGTCTGTCCTTCCCTTCCTGTCTCTGATTGAGGGCACAAATAAATAACCACGTAGCTTAGTAAAGCATCCTCCAACCCAAGCTCGTGTGCAGATGCATTATGGGAGTCTTTCACCTCCCTCTGAAACATCCAGTGGTGATCGTTGCAGGACCCAGGATAACACTGGATGGACCAATGATCTATGTTCCTGGGCCAAGTTCCATGGCACGGAGCAGTTTGGGTGGTGGTGCCTCCTCACAGATCGCAATCAAAACGTTGGCAGGGAAATCCTATTTCTATGGCTGCTCTAGAGTCTGCCGAGTGACAGACGTGATAAACCTGGATATTCTGGCTCCTCTTCCTGTGATAATCTTTGTCTCTCATTCCAAATGGCTCTTCCTTGCTCCCTATATACTGAAGTCTGTATCTTGCTCTCCGTGCCCTGTACTCAGACCGGACACTTGACATGGCTCTTCTGTTTCTTTTAGTAAGCTGTGGATGGAGGGAGTCTTCATTGTTCAGAGGGGTGGGGAAGTTAATTAAGAGCTGCATTCACTTCTTTCCCCTTCTTTGAGTGGCTCTCTTCTGGGAGGGGTGGTTGTGGAGGGAAGCATACAGCCTAATCAACGGAGTGAGCTTAGCTGTGCTGCAGCAGCAACTCCTTTGTTTAACATGTTTTGATTGGGCTCTAATTACACAGCAGTGCTATGAATGGGCATCTTGTGCAGCACTTCCCCTAGGAAGGCCTGTATTGCCAGAGAATTGAGCTGATTGGGGGTGGTGAAAGATGTTCTTTGGAACTCATGCTTGCTGGATCTGGCATGAGTTCAGTTTACCCCTCTCCTATTGGCTTAGGATGACCAGACAGCAAGTGTGAAAAATCGGGACTGGGGTGGGGGGTAATAAGAGCCTATATAAGAGAAAGACCCAAAAATCGGGACTGTCCCTATAAAATCGGGACATCTGGTCACCCTATATTGGCTTGATAGGGAGCCCAAGCCACTGAGAACTAGTCAAGGTTTGGGGCAGGCCGATTAAAGTTCTTATCCAATATCCTAAACCTTTGAGGGTCCAGCGTCCCCTCTCTCCCTGCCTTCTCGAGACCCCAGTAAGGCATTTTAATATGACTGCATGATTCCTTTTTGCTAGCGCTGACATGTGCCTGAGAGTAGACGAGGGTCTAGGTGAGAAGGTGTTTCACAGTAGTTCAGTATGTTAATGAGAACTCTGATTATCACGGCCTTAAGAAATGTAAAATGCCAGGTTTTGCAGGAGAGAAGGAGGATGAGTAGCCGGGATCACTTCCAGCAGGGATTGTAGCATTTTGTTTGGGCAGAAACATATGCTGTCCCAAAGTTGTGACTAGCTCTGTACATGTACATGAATAATATACAGTTTGTGGGGGTGGGAGGATGGGTATGTGTGTCTGAGAGGTATGAACAACACGATTCCTACCATGAAAGGTTTCCTCAAGGGTGGATAGATGCATGTATATCCATGCAAGCAAGTACATACTACACCTCTACCCCGATAGAACGCTGTCCTCGGGAGCCAAAAAATCTTACCGCGTTATAGGTGAAACCGCGTTATATTGAACTTGCTTTGATCCGCCGGAGTGCGCAGCCCCCTCCCCCGCACCCGGAGTGCTGCTTTACCGCGTTATATCCGAATTCGTGTTATATCGGGTCGCGTTATATCGGGATAGAGGTGTGTTTATAAAAAACAGTTCTGTGTATGTATTTTGTGTATACAGTGGCCACAGGTGAAAACTGCTTACATTGTAGCACTTGGACCCGAGTGCTATTCCTCATAACTTAAAAAAATATATCTATAAAATTCCTGCTTAGACTGGCAAGATCCTACAAAAAGGCAAATTATCTCTATCTGCTCTGTATGTATCTGAAATTCATTGTACAGAAGTAACCCTTCAATGTCGCATTGCTTAAGTGTTCTAAGCACTTTGTGTCCATTAATACTTGCCCCTCTCCCCTCCGGAAAAAGACAAACAGTAAATATTATTTTGGAAATGGAGAATTTGAGACGAAGCAGAAGTTATTTGCCCAGGATTCAGGAGGAGGACACGCTTCTTTGGATTTTTTCCTTGCTCCTTTTTTTTTTTTTTGGCCTGTTAATTTTAAAGTATAAGCAGAACAAGTTTCATGTGCAGCATGACAAATAGATTTAGCATGACCTATTGTGGGTGGGAAGGAGGAGGGAATGAGGGGGAACTCGTACTGAAATCTGCACAGCTTGTTCACTTCAGCTCTTCTTTTTATGTTATGAATCATCCCTCTCTTTATGCTGCGTGCATGTGAGCTAGCTGTCACCGGGAGAGCTGCTACCAGCAGAACTGAATCTGGTTGCCTGGTTTCTTGGCTTGTATACCTTCATTGAACTAGTAAGACAGCGATTGCTGCACTTGTTTTCTGGACTGTTGCATGAAAAAGGAGCAGTGTGGATCACTTTTGTGCAGCCAGCCCTCTGATGAGCATGCACAGCATTGCCTGGGGTTCACAAGAACAGCGTTCAATATTCTTCTGTGCCGCAGAATTCCTGCGTGACCCGGGGCTAGTGACTTACCCTGCCCTCTAGTTTCCCATCTGCAAAATGGGGATAATAGCACTTTCCTGTCTCACAGGGATGTTATGAGGATAAATACATTAAAGATTGGGAGGCATTACCACTATTGTAGTACCTAAAATAGGTAAGTTCTTATGTTGTGAGATTGTAGCGGGAGAAGGTGCTGTGGTGGGCAGCAAGTGTGGACTGTGGTTTTTATACCAAGCAACAAAACAAACACAAAAAAATCCTATCTTAATGCTAAGCTAATTTCTCCTTCCAGTTTATGCAAAGTACACAAGCCTCCAAACCATATGGTTTCTGTATGCTAAATGGTGGGTGAAACTGTGCTGCATATGGGACCAGGGAACGTGAGTGTGAAATATGAGCGATCAGAAAAAGGCCGCAGATGCCGTTTCCTCTGCCTTTAATTGCGATTGAGACACATGGCATTTGTCACAAGTTAATGGCTGTCACAGTTTAGCCAGCTAATGCACGAACTCTTTGGTGTGGTCTAGTGGCTTATTTTAATGTTTTTACATTTTTTTTAAAAACAACCCCCCAAATCTTTATTTGGGCCTAAAGAAGGAGCATTCGTCGTCCTCCTATAACCTGTCAAGGGTTTTGAAGAGCCTGTAATGGTCTGGGAGCTGTTTGTGTCCTGAAGCAGCTGCTTATCATACCTCTTGCTGACTTCTGCCCTCTGTTAATTTTAGTGCTCTCCACAGAATACCTCTAGCTGAAGGGGGAAGTGAACTTTGTGCACCAGCTTCAATGCACACGTGTGGGGAGCAGATAAAGGAACATCCCTCTGGGTTATTGAATGTGTGACTTTAGCCTGGCCGCTGCCAGTGTGCATGTTTTTCAGCTTTCCTCTTCATAAATGTTTCCAGCTTGACAAATTTCTTTCTAAAGCCAGAACACTTTTGTCTTCGTTGCCGGGGCAGCATGAGTGTAAAGAACCTAAGGAAAAAAGTGGACTGTTTATCTTTAGCTAGGTGACAAGTAGATTTGTAAAATCTAGAAAATAAAACAAGGGATTTTTAAATGTAATGATATATAATTTAAAAATAAGTAACAGTAATATTTGAAAATGCACAGTGCTCAGACTGGCCAGCTATGTCATAGATGCTGTCCCTGTGCCAAAGAACTTACAATCTAATTTTTTTTGCATCTCCAAAAGAGTGAGTGCGACCCATGGAGCAAGGAAGGACAAGAGGAGTTACAGTAACGAGCTCTTCGTTACAGTTACAGTGTGTATGGAAGCATTTCAGGACAGTCATTCTGTTGGTGTTTGGTAGCCTGGGGGATGTCATTATTCTTTTAAAGTGGTTTTCAAACTTTTTTTCTGGGGACCCAGTTGAAGAAAATTGTTTATGCCCACAACCCAACGGAGCTGGGGATGAGGGGTTTGGGGTGTGGGAGGGGCTCAGGGCTGGGGCAGAGGGTTGGGGTGCAGGGGTGAGGGCTGTGGGTTGGGGCCAGGAATGAGAGGTTCAGGGTGTGGGAAGGGGCTCTGGGCTGGGTCAGAGAGTTGGGGTATAGGATGGGGTCAGGGATATGGGCTGGGGGTGCTGGCTCTGGGATGGGCCGGGGATGAGGGATTTGGGGTGCAGGAGAGGCTCTGGGTTGCGGGGGATGGACTTCAGGGCTGGGGCAAGGGGTTGGGGTGTGGGGTTGGGACGTGGACTTACCTCCACCGGCTCTTGGTCAGTGGCACAGCCGGGGTGCCGAGGCAGGCTTCCCGCATGTCCTGGCACCGCGGTCTGCGCTGCGCCCCGGAAGCGTTCAGCAGCAGGTCTGTCTCCTAGGCAGAGACGCGCTACTGTCGCCCGCAGGCACCCCCCCCTTCCCATTGGCTGGGCTGGTGCTTGGGCCGCGCATGGAGCCCTGTGGCCCCCTGCCTAGAAGCCGGACCTGCAGCTGGCTGCTTTCAGGGTGCAGCACGATGTCGAAACAGGTAGGCACGTTTAACGTCCCAGTCGGCGATGCTGACCAGAGCGACCCAGTGCCTGACCTGCTGTGACCCAGTACTAGATTGCGACCTGAAGTTTGAAAAACACTGTTCTAGTATATTTCACTTGTTGCAATCAGCATGTTCATTTGCTTGTGCGGCCTCTTGTAGTGGCTTCCAGTAAATCATGCTCCATTATCTTGAGGAGGGAAGTGCAAGAGGAACCTCGGAACACCCTTCCTTGACAATCATCATCCCCTAGTCTAGCCAGTGAAATGAACTCGGGTGTGTCTTTTTAAACAATATCTGTCCTTTGCTGTTTCTAGCAGAAACCCTATCTTCCATGAATGATGCCATCATCAAATACTGGTTGCCTAGCAACAGTTGTTTTAAAAAATAAGCATTGCAAAACAAGAACACTGCATGGTTTGACCCTCGCTTCCTGCCGCTTCATGGTAATGAGATCTCTGGGCCCATGTGCGGGTGAGAGGGAAGGAGTTAGGAAGACAATCTACAGCTTTATATACTTCCTATAGTACAGGAAAAAACCCAGAGGAACAGGTTTCTCCTTGAGTTTCTGTCACTTGGCGGGAACAGATAGGTTTCCCAGTGGAATAAGTCAGTGTTGCATTCATCCCAGTTCAGAAAACTAGTTTGCTTTAATGTACTGCAATCCTTGGCTTATCAGTAGAAAATGTCACTGGTTTTCTACTAGTCTTTATAAGAAGTGCTTGATCTTCTGCTTGAGTGATGACTGACTGGAGAGAGCTTTTTCTGGTACTGAATGACCAGCTGGAGCAGTTCAGGAACCCAGGTCACGAACTATGAGAAAAGGCCTGACCTAGGGTATGTCTGTCTATGGCAAATAAACATCCATGGCTGACCTGTGTCGGCTGGCCTACGCTGCGGGGCAGTAAAATAGTGGTTTGGACGTTTTGGGTTCAGGTTGGAGCACAGGCTCTGGGACCCCAGAGCTCCAGTCTGAGCCCAAATATGTACATGGCTGTTTTACAGCCCGGAAGCCTGAGCCCCATCCTGAGTCAGCGGACACAGGTTGGCCGTGAGTGTTTAACTGCGGTATAGACATATCCGTCGAGTTTATTATTGATAGACTGTGCGCAGGTAAACGAGTGAATGGCGTTTGTCTTTCCCCAGAAAGGCCAGTGCAGTAAACACATTCAGTCGCAATAACTTCATGGTTTTGACTATTCGCTTAGGGGGTGTGGAGACGATGTATTTCATCTGTGAGACGTCACTCAGAGAAGCCATAAGCCTAAAGTGCATGGAAATAATCTTTGTGTGGATGGTCATTAACCAGCTGCCAAAGAAGGCAATGGGACTGCAATTTCTGTGCAGCTTATTTCTTAGCTGTGGGAATTGGTACCATTTGTAGCAGAGGCTCTTCTGGAGAGGCTCTTCTGGGGTCTCTTTGTGGGTGGAGACTCTAAAGGAGAGAATAATAGACAGTTTCTTCAACTTGTGCAATTGGGATATTTTGAGAGAGCACCAGGGATTCCAGCTGCTTTTGGCATGGTCTTTGGGAAAATAATAGGTCTATTCTTTTGTTGGATTGCTGGTGATCTTCAGAAGGTCCCTGGGTGTTCGTATGGCTATAATAGTGCAGGGGGATTCTGCTGTTTTTTCCTATGATTCTCCACTCCTTCTACTACTGGTCATCCAGGCCATGGCTCCTGTTTCTTCAAACTATTTATTCCTTGAGAGGAAGAGGAGCTGGGCTGTTACAGAATTTATTTTTGAGGGTGTTGAAGGTGATAGTATTTTTTGTACTCCAAATTTCACTGGGTTACAGGGCTGCTTTCTTATCCTGCTCTGTGGTACATGGATATTTGCGGAATATGCTGCTGCTGTGGAATAGACTCCAGCTGGAACACTGTAAATATTATCTGCATCAGGAAACCTATAGCTTCCCTGCTGTGGAGAGGGAATTTCTGCCCTTTCTGTAACCTCTTCTTGCTGCTTCCTTCCACTTTCCCCAAAGTGTCTTCCTGTGCTCCAGAAGGATCCTGGTCTCTGGATCAAATGTGGGTCTTAGCAAAATCTTTAGACCTACTACCTGACTCTGTCTGCCAGATTTTTCCTGGCAAAGACTGTACTGGAGGGGAAGATTTTATTAGGTGTGTTTCCTAGGGTGCATATAAGGGAGATATATATTCTGATTCTCCTGATAAGTGAAAAGGGCTGGGTTCAGTAGACTTCTACACGGTACACCTGGGGGTGGGGGAAGTCACTTTAGAAAACTGACAAAACAATTCGTTCAAACTCCCACCTAAAATCTTATTCATACCTGAGGTTCCAGGAACTTTGTTTGTTTAAAAACCCTGGTCCCATTAATGGTGGTATCCTTGCCCTGTCAGCAAACACAGCGGTGAGTACCTCACCTGAAACAACTATTTACTTGGGATAAAACAACATCTGACGCTAAATTTCATTTGAAACGCCCCCCCCCCCCGTGCCATCTGGCAGACTTCAAGTTGGTATTTGATGGCTGGCATGTTGGGGGCCCTGTGAAACTCTTGCTCCAAGCCTTATTTAAAAAAACCTAAACCTCTTTCAGAAACCTGGTTCATCCCTCCCTCAGTCAGGTTGCACCATGAGTCATTTGCTGTGGTCCCCTCTGTCAACCAGAGTTGGGTGGGCCAGTCTGCCCCTGGCTTTGAGCTGCACCAGCCCACACCTGCCAGCACCAGTCAGTGCACAGCCCAAACAGGTCTGTTACAGTGCTCCAGAAAGATGCTAGAGTAAATACCCAATGGAGCCCAAGATTTTGGGTGGACTCACTCCTGGAATAGGAACTCCGAGCAAGATAAGGCCACTGTTAGAGTCCGTGCTTTCAACTTTGTTCACCTACCCAATCTGAGTCCACTGCCTACAAGATTAGAGTGCTTGACTCGCTCTGTGGTGTATCTTTCATGTTTCTGTATATTTGTGTGTGCTTTTATAGATGCCTAATTACGTAACAATTGAACAATATTTCTAAGAACAGAACATAAAGAAACTCCAAATAGTACATCCATGAACATTTTCTGAAATTACACTGGAGCACATGATAAATATGCAAATTAAATCTGGCGACAGGTGGGAGTGCACCCTTAATTTTCCCATTTCACCTATAGAGGGAGCCAGAGAGATTTTGTTCTCAGGAAGCTTTGGCAGATACTTACATTTTATGTAGAGTGGACCTTGTACCCACCTAGAATTCAAAATGAGATCAGATGAATTTCAAAGTAAATCTCTACTCAGTGTCTTTGGTTTGTTTCAGTGGATTCAGTTGTCTTTGGAAAATGCCTGCAGCAATGACCTTGTGATGTTTTTGTTTGAATATTTGTTTTTTGTTTGTTTTTTACCAGTTCTACAGCAGGTCAGACACAACTCCTCAATCAGGAAGGAGCTTTATCTCTTAGCTAAAACTAGGATTCTTGGAGAAAGGGTTGGAGAGGCTCTTCCTTAGGGATCAATTGTTACAATCACATTCTACTAGGGTCATTTGATCCCTGGGGGAAACGTTTAAGTGAGGCAGACTGTCAGTTTCCGCTCTTTGTCGGCACCCATATGTAGAGCCCTGTGTAAAAAATGTGTATCCGCATTCAATCCGTGATCTGCAAACATTGTCTGCAGAGATCTGCATCCACGGATGGGGATATCTGAAGATTTGCAGGGCTCTAAATAGCTCCACAGGTCACTGCGCACTGATGACCAGTGGTGCCGGAATAGGGTGGTGGTGGTGGGGAGCTCAAGGGCTGGGCAGGACGGTCCCGCAGGCCAGATGTGGCCCACGGGCCATAGTTTGCCCACCTCTGTTCTAATACATCACTGATGATGTAGTTTCTTCAGCAGCTGGAAACACATGTGTGCCCAAGAATTAACAGGTTACTTAATACTTCTTTAGTGTCTTCTAGTCACCAGTGCTTAACAAACACTAATTAAAGACCATCAGCACTTCTGTGAAGGAGAGATGTGTTACAGATCGGTAAACTGAGACCCTGAGAAATCATGTAGTGTGCCTAAGATCACTTCCCAGCTCTGCCATGCGGGCATTGTGTTAACAGAACTTGAGTTCTGATTCCCAGTCATCTATTAATTATGACCATGCTCCCTATCTGGCTTTTAAAAGTTCTCTTGGCTTCTTCCTTTTAAAGGTGTCCTGTGAATGGTGTGACACTGCATCCCATATTCTTCACAGTGATGATATTATGATATGATTATGGCATAATTATGATGTGTTTTATGCAATATAAGTCATGTGAGGTGTCATTGGAAAAGTTATGATTTGCTGAATATAAGTATCCTATTTGAATGCATGTATCATTCTTGCATCTGAAGTTATGAATATTGACTATGTATCTGTATTTCAAATGTAGTTACACCTGGTTAACGCCCACTAGACAAGATGCTTTCAGTCTAGATAGTGGGTGGGGAAGAGCCTATTCGGGGCAATGGGCCATTAGAAGAAAACAATAGGCCTTAGGAGAAGCTTATCTCCCACCTGGTGAGCCTTCCTGAGAACAAACATCCTGTAAGTAGTGGCTGCGGTGTTATGACTCTACGAGGATATGTGATCAGACCTCATGTCTCTGGACTCCATCTTGGGATGTCAGTATTTTTCCTCAGACTGGTCTGGGAACCAAGCTTTGGAATAAAGGGTTCCCTCCATATGCAAAAGCTATATAAGGGAGGGAGTGATGTCATCTGGTGTTCTACACTCCCCACACAAGAAGACTCTTGGAAACACCTGAGGAACAAAGACTGAACTGGGGGAAGTGCTGGACCCAGGTTAAGGGGATTTCTATCCAGTAAATGAAACACCTGGAGATTCCAAGCTGTAAAGTAAATGCAGCTTGCCCCTTAAGAATCTGCAGCCTGCTTGTATCATCTCTTAGGATGAGAATCTCCTAATTCATATCCAATCTATTTAGTATATTAAGCTTAGTTTGGTTTTTTGTTTGTTTATTTGCTAGGTAATCTGCTTTGATCTGTTTGCTATCACTTACAATCACTTCAAATCTATCTTTTGTAGTTAATAAACTTGTTTTTGCTTTATCTAAACCAGAGAGTTAGAGTGACGTGTATGGGAGTCTAGGGGCAAAGGCTGTTGCATATTCCTCTCCACATTGAGGGAGGGGACGAACTTTATGAGCTTATGTTGTACAGTCCCTGTGCAGAGCAAGATGGTATAATTTTGAGTTTATACTCCAGAGGGTGTGCGTGCCTGGGGAGCTGAGCGTTGCCTTGGCTGTTGCCTTCCTATGCAGGGGCTGGTCAGAGAGCCTGCATGGAACTGCAGCTGGGGAGGGACCTGTATGAATGCAGGTGAAAGTGCTGGCTGGAGGGCTTTGCAGCTTGTCACAGCAGTACAGTGTGAGAGGGAGCTCAGGCTGGTGGATCGGGGGGCTCAGTGGTCCTCCAGTTCTAGGTGGCACCCTGGGGGGAACCCATCACAAAGGGTTTTTAAAAAAATGGACTTGTGCCTTCTCTTGCTGCTCCATTACATATAAAGAAGGCCTGGAATTTTTTTTTCTTGATTTACGTTTTATTTTAGATATGTCAGTGTTGTTGGGGCTGTTCTTTCCTGGTTCTGCGTGGAGCACCCCGCTGGAGTGTTGTAGGATGGGGATTGTAAGCTCTGGCCACTTAATTGAAGGGGCTGGTTGTTGAATTTGTAATATTCTTTCTCCGGAGTGTTCATCAGTCATTGGGGTTACGCACGTATTAACAAAACCATAGCTTTATAGTCTGCCTAAAACTTCCTTCCCCTCACCACTGCTCAGCTTTCAAGTTTGACCGACGTTTGATTAGACGGTGTGTGGTGCTGGTGGTGGGGGAGAAACCTTTCAAGCCACCTTTACATATTCTAAAGGAGGGGTAGGGATGGTCAGGAAAGGCACCAATTGAATTGTCTTTCCCTTGCTAGTTGTTTCAGTGTGTTACATTTGGTCCTTGGCTAGGAAGGGTTAATGTGAGGCAGTAATGCAAATCTGGTGGGGAAAAGACCACAATAGGTGAATGTTTGGGGTGGGGTGGGGTGGATGGAGGAGAGGTAAGGGAGAGGCCACTCTGGCTTCTGCTATAGAGAGTGCCAATTCAGGCCTGTGAGTAAGCTCTCTTCCAAGTGGAAAAAAGTAACCTAGTAGACACAGCGGTAGCACCTGCCTGCCCAGACTAAGCATGTAGTGAACAGGAGGCCCCTACAGCGTATTGGAGAACAGCAAATGTGTATTGCCGTTCAGCAGAGTCAAAAGGGGAAGAACATTTCCCAAGAACAAATAGTTCTACAGTTGCTGATGTGAAAACACAAAACCAAAAAAGGGATTGGATGAGGGGAATTCTGCTCCGGGACAAATCTCCACCAAGCAAAGTGCATCTGGAGCATCTGTAATAACTGCACTTCCTCCTCCCAAAGTGCAATGTCTAAGGTGGCATTGACTTTAAAGGCTCTGTTCCAAAGACTTGTTTGACTGGTTTAGGTTCTTTTGGTGGCGTAGAGTTCCTTCAGTAGAAGGAAGTAAGAGAATGGCTCATTGTCTGTTATTATTGGAGTACATCCCAGTGACTTCTAGTACAACTCCTTCTACCCAGCTGAACTAGCCATAAAATAATACTTGAAAGAGCCAGTCTGTAATACAAAGTCCTCTTTGATAGACTGTTATGCCCAAGCAAGGGGCAAATGACTCAATCAACAGGTCAAGCACTATTGTAACTTCATAATACACCCCATGATCATGTTTTATAGGAGTCTCTTTTGTACAGTGTTTGGCTTGGTAAAATACTGACGGGTTGAGGGTAGGGAATTAAATAACACCTCTTATTCCATCCCATCCCTCCTTTCCACTCAAAACCACCACCTACCCTTGATCTTTCTCTCTTTCACAATTGGAATGGAAGAAAAATATGAAAAGAATAACGTTCTCCTTTAAAATGTGCCCATTGGTATATGAAGTAATGGAATCATTTATTACAGTTTAAGAAAGTACTTCATGTAGCCTGGATATGGGATCAGTATTTACTCTTGTTAATTTCTCTGCTGTCAGTTTTATGTCACCCTCTTTTTCACTACAGCAAAGTTTCAAAGTGCTTTGGAGTTTTATTTAAGGTGCTCTAGAGGCACCATTTTAATGAGAAGAAAAAGAGAAATGCTCCATCTTATCTGTAGAAGTTTAGTACAATCTGTAAAAAGTCCAACATCTTCCTAGAGATGAAATATTACTGGCAAACAGTTCTAGCTGAGCCCCCAAAGGGGAATGACTCTGCTGATGTGCTATAGCACTTCCAAACCTGGGTGGGTGGGAGGAACCTTCAGCCTTAAAGGCAGAATTTTATTGGGAATCTAAAACTTTCCAGTAATCTGAAATGTTTTTTTTTCTTCCTTCCAGCTAGATTTACTGTAAACACTAACTAATGACAACAGGATTTTTTGTCTGTTGGGCACCTAGATAAATCATCCCCTTTATTTAAATTCCCCTCTGTAGGGGATGTTAATTATCTCTGCTCAAAAATTGCATACTGCTTTTTTGTGGCATTAAATGAGTCGGGAAGGTTTTAGAATCTTTGTTGCCAAGTGGGGTTGGTGTTGCTATCTGTTAGTGCTTGAGTCTCATGCTTTAAGAGTTAGGGGGGGAGAAGTGGGTTCCAAATCTGGTTCAGTTCAGGGAGGGGGACTGAATGCTGCTGTGTGACAGCAGTGGGTGGGGCTGTTTCAGGCACCTGGGCTTGCAGATGGCTCATTTGAAAATGCTGGCATTTGGACATCCTGAGAGGGCTGGCTGGGCATTGAGAATACTTCCACATTAATCCCTTTATGGGGAATACTTAATCCTTTACCTAATTTTCAGGGCCCCCTGGTGTGTTGGAAAATGTAAAATCTCTGCTTTTCAGTGCTTGGATTTGGCATCACAGATAGGAGGTTGAGATGGGAATTCAGCCTTTTTTGAGGGATGCGGGTCGCTAATGCTGGGGATTTAGGATCGGAACAATATGAACACATGACTGCTCTGATAGCAGTCACCAGAAGCATTTGACTGCTGCTGGCATCTCTGTTCATCAGTCCCGAATCATCAGTTTGGGAGGGCAGCCTGAGCAGCTTACATTGTGATTTCTGTTAGTTTAATCAAAGTAAACGGTTGAGGTCTCTCCTCGGGGTAGGGGATTTCTTCTAATTTGTGGGTGAGAGAGTGAAATCAGATTCTCTTCTGAACGGCACTTGACCCTTGTGTGTCTTTGTCTACCTCATAAAAGTGCTGTAAAAACAATAATAAACCAGAAATACTTGGTGAAGGTAGAAAGTTCCCTGATATGATTAGGAAACATCAAAGGACTGCTGGGTTATTGAAGGCAGCTAGTATTTCACACTACCTCAGCAGATAGGGATAACAAAAAACAGTTCTTAACTTTCAATAGACACATCCTCTTGTACCGTGGTCCTTTATGAACCGTAAGCTGTAGAATACAGATCACACAGAGCAGCACTTCACTAGACATGATCCGTGCCTTGAAGAGCAGGTTATCCAACTTGAATTGCATTCCTCCCCACTTCCATGGCAACCGAGCGATCTCCTTGTGAACAGTTGGTAGTTAGCGTGGTCTTCCACTGCTCAGCCCTCCAGTTAGATGACCTCCCAGGCCAATTTGTCATTTCAAGTGGCTTGATTGGAGTCACTAGACCTCCTAAATCCCATGATTAAAGCCTGGTTATTGGTGTATTGACCACACAGTTAATTTCAGGTTTAGTCTCCAGTCTGACTTTATCACGTGGCATTTTCCATTGTATTAAACCTATAGAATGGGATATTGTGGAGGTGGACTCTGAGCTCTCGGAATAATATTTTAGTTGGCTAAAAAACTTTATAACCCTTTAGTTTAATATCATCTATGTAAAAATGACCCAAAAGTGATTGCTCTGTGATGCTATCGTGTGTGTGTGTGCGCATGCACACGCACACACATGCTTGCTTTCTTGCTTTCTAATATAATCCACAGCATGTGGGAACTCTGGACATAGCTCAGATCAGTCATACTTGCTAAAAATTGAAAACCTCTGTTCTCCCCTCACTTCACCTCCATCCCAGCTCCTTCATTTAGGCTGAGTGTCCTGCCTTTGGGACTGGGAACTGCTCTCTCTACTAGCCATGTGCATTATGGAGCTGCATGCTTGTATCGATGATGACATTGCTTCTGTTGTACTGAAATATGCTGGAGTACAGCTGTAGGGATGCTGTCCTTCTTCCCCACTCCATTGCCTAGGCTTTCATGATAACAAGGTGTGTATTTCTGGCTTGTATTGTAAAGAAAAGCTCAAGAGGCTCAGAGCTTGTCTACATATACAGCACTGCAGCTTCTCCCATTGACGTAGTTAATCCACCCTCCTGAGAGATGGTAGATATGTCGATGGGAGAAGCCGTCCTGTCAACATAGTACTGTCTGTACCTGGAGTTAGGTCGATAGCTGTGTCACTCAGGGATGTGGATTTTCCAACCCCCTGAACAATGTAATTATACCAACATATGTCTATAGCAGTGGTTCCCAAACGTGTTCCGACGCTTGTACCTGCCGTGTCCGCAGGTTCGGCCGATCGTGGCTCCCAGTGGCCGCGGTTCACTGCTTCAGGCCAATGGGAGCTGCTGGA
>NW_020664980.1:4319847-4332873 GCF_002925995.2 Terrapene triunguis | reverse complement strand
GCCAGCACCTCCCTTGGCCCCCGCCGCTTCCAGCAGCTCCCATTGGCCTGGAGCAGCGAACTGCGGCCACTGGGAGCCGCGATTGGCCGAACCTGCGGACGCAGCAGGTACACAAACCGGCCCGGCCCGCCAGGGGCTTTCCCTGCACAAGCGGTGGAACAAGTTTGGGAACCACTGGTCTATAGCGTAGACCAAGCCTCACTGGCTATGTCTACACAGCAACTAGACACTTGTGGCTGGCCTGTGCTAGCCGACCTGGGCTCGGGTTACAGGGCTGTTTCATTGCTTTGTAGACTTCTGGGCTTGGGCTGTAGCCTGAGGCTGGGACCCTGTAGGGTGGGGGTTCCAGAGCTCAGGCTACAGCCTAAGCCCTGAAGTCTATGCAGCAATGAAACAGCCTGAGACCCACGAGCCCAAGTCGGCTGGCACAGGCCAGCTGCAGGTTTTTCTTTCCTGTGTACACATACCCAGTGTCTGGCTCACTCTTGCCTTAGTTGCATTTCATATCTGTTTTGGTGGTAGTCATTAGCAAATGGAATAATGTCTTTCCTCATCTGCTGTATTTGAGACAGGGGAAGCATTCTAGAAACACTTTCTGACATCCTAGATGACACGTAACGTACACGTGTGTATGAACGTGTGTCGATGGGTGGCTTGCCGGGGTAACAGAATCCCGAAGATGGAGATGGGCTGGAGGTGAAATTCGTATAGAGGTTTTCAAGTCTTACAGTTATGACTGATCTGAGCTTTGTGCAGAGATCCCTGATGCCGTGGATATTGGAGAGCTCCAGAGAGAACTGGGCTGTGTGTAGAGAAGGAGGGGATGATAGGGAAATGCATGACAGCGTGAGTTGTCTATTTTGGCTCCGTATTTGCAGATTCTGGGGGTTGCTGTCGGACTGTGGTTAGCACTATTTGAAATGACTCGCATGCATTTCTTGTTGACATTACCTGGATGAGGCAGGGTCAAGCATCAGGGTAGGCATCAATGGAAATCCACTCTCTGAATGTAATCCTGACTGTACCAAAGACATTTAGCAACATGTGGTGTTTTTGTATGGTGCCTGATCACGTTGTCTGTGTGTCTTTATTCACAGTGCTGCCACTTTGACATCAAACCCGAGAAAGCGATGCTATGGCAGAGCAATGGCTACTGTAAACACTGTTGTTTCACTTATTACCTTGGTCACATACATAGTTTTTAGCTTGCTGCCTCCTGCCACACACAGATACCCAGGTGGTATTCTAAATAGATAGTTGGTAGATTCCTTTAGTTCGTGTACTGCCCTAGGGTATCACAGACGTGGGATGCAAAGGAGCCATGGTTTCTATTTTGAGGGTATAGATAGAGCACTGCAGCTTAGGGCTCCCTAGAAGTCTGTTTCATTTAATGTGAAATCCCTGTGCATCAAAACCAATTTTTTTTTTTAAGAATGGAAGTAGCCTCCCTGCTGGGCCAGCTATTAACTAATTAGTGTTAATAACAAACTAATCCAAATGCATAGTTATTGTCTGAGTAATCCATGTCTTCACTTAGCGTCTGCACATGGTGTCTGGTTTGAAGGCTTCAGCTTTAGAAAAACAACTTTTAAAAACAATTAAAAAAACAACAACCCTATAAGAAACAAAAATGTGAATTGCATGATACTGGAACTGAGGAGTGTTCTAGAGTAATAATTACCTTTGGCTCCTTGTACTGTACATTGTTTACTAACATGTTATCTGATATTCAGAAGCAAATTTCTTTTGAATTAACATCCTTCACATTGATAAACTGACTCAACAAGAGCATGTTGTTTCCATGAAATGCGATTCTAGTCTGCAATCAGAGAAGTATTAGGATAATTTTATCTGGATCACTTCTTGTCTTTCTCTTTCAGGACCTTAAAAAAAATCTTCATAGAGCAATTACATTTTCCAGAGCAGAATATAATTGAGCAAAATCTTTTCACATATTCTTTTCTACAACCGAACATTTGTGAATAAACACATACAAACTGAAGAGAAACCAAAGAACATCTCTGGGTCAACTTCCATGAGTTCTTTTTCTTATTCTTCAAATGGAAGGCTACCTACTGGAGACAGGCAGAATCTGTTATAACAACAAACCCAACAATAGCTCAAGGTTATAGTGCTACTACAGAGGTTAGGGTTTGATCGGGGTTAAATCTGCATGGACAAGGGGAGTTGCATGTTTTGTAGGGGGTTCAAGTTCTGTTGGCTATCAACAGGGTGTGTGTGTGTGGGGGGGCTAAGCTGCTATTTAATTATTACTTTTGTAATAATTTGTTTTAATTTAATTTTAATTTAATTTTGTATTAATTTGTCAGGGACTCCTTCAGAGCTCTGAACGGTGATTTCTCACTTTTTATTGTAAAAATACCACGAAAGGCTTGGGCAGATGAGATGCTGGCTCTGAGTTCCCAAAGGGGTGTTCTGGCTACAAGTCCAGACAGGCACGTTGGTCAGATTAGCACCGGTGTTGGTCATATCCTCATGTACTTGTGCTGCTATCACTCTTGGGATTAGAAGAATTTTGTAAACTGTAATTGGAGACCCTGATGATAGGCTACAACAGCACTTTGCTCCTAATACATATGTGCATGAAATGCCTGCCCTTCATCCATACCATATTTTAAGCAATTGAAGACAGTGGAAAATCTCCCATTGACTCAGTGGGCTTTTTGGTTCTCAAGT
Organism: Terrapene triunguis; assembly: GCF_002925995.2. NCBI lineage: Eukaryota > Metazoa > Chordata > Testudines > Emydidae > Terrapene > Terrapene triunguis. Next base: position 4,330,176 of record NW_020664980.1, on the reverse strand, counting down.
GAGCTGTGTGTTCTGTGTAGAACACAGACCTTGTGCCCACTTCCTCAAATGGGGTTTTACTAATGAACAGCTTGGGAGCAAAAGAGGATTTTACAGCAGGAAAAGCAATATCTGAATTCCTTGCTGCCTTTTATAACATGAGAAATCTTGAATGATTGAAGCTTACAGTCGAGTAAACGGGATCCTGAAGCTAACCCAATAAGACTGTTAATTGGTGTGTCTTTATGTCTAATGTGCATTGGGGAGAGTGGAGGAACCTTGATTCTGAGTTTTGGCATTGTACATCTATCATCATCTTTAATAGGAAAAGTGTTTATGCCGAGCCTGAAATATACACTCCTGATTTTATTCTCATCATTCCTGTTAAAAATTTTCTCCAAACCCGATCACTTGTAGGCCTGGCACCACGTGACAGAGCAAGAGATGCCATGTCAGTTTCTTTGAACAGTGCACTGCCTGGCATTGACTCTGACTGCTAGGCCAGGGCTGAAATACAGAAACTGGTGATTCTGGCTTATGTTCCCAAAAGCACCTTTAATACTGAGCTTGACCCTGGTACCAGAGTGGAGTCCTCTACCCACAGAACAGAGGTAGCAATGCATGCTGCGTCAGTGGGCCTCAACTCTGCCCAGTCAGGCTTACCTCTATGTGTGTCAAGCTAGCTCAGCTCCCATGCTGACACCATCTTGTACCACTCTGGTGCTGTCACCAGGAGTACCAGTTTTCAATGGTTTTCTGTAACGTGCTTGTTTGTCCAATAGGAGTGAGACTGTGAAAGCAGTAACACTAGTTAGTGACTAAACAGCGAGCAGGTGTTCACTCTCCATTTATTCCTAGCTCGGTCTAGTTTGGAACTAGTATGTGAGAACAGTAGCCTTTGTTTCATCATTCCCTTAGGCCACGTCTACACTACCTGCCGGATCTACGGGTAGTAATTGATCTATCGGGGATCGATTTATCGCGTCTTGTCTAGACGCGATAAATCGATCCCCGAATCGACGCCCATACTCCACCTCGGCAGGAGGAGTAAGTGGAGTCAACGGGGGAGCCGCGGCTGTCGACTTGCCGCCGTGAAGACGGCCAGGTAAGTTGAACTAAGACTGAAGTTGCGTATCTTAGATCGATTTCTCCCTCCCCCCCCCCCCAGTGTAGACCAGCCCTTAGTCAACTAGTCCCCCAACTACTTGAGGTTTTACCTCTCACTTATCTGTGTTGCTGTTACAATTCCTTAGTTTCCCTGTTTTTCAGTATGCTGAATATATTCCTTCTCCAAGGTACTAGCTCATGTCAATGCTGGTAAATCCTCTCAGAATTAAATGAACACCTGCATTGATTCCCAATGCCTGTAGCTTACTGTCTCTGACAAATCCTTTGTATCACTGTACCGTTCATCTCCACAGTGCACAGCCTGCAGTGCGCTGGAGTTTGGCTGCCAGCAAACTTCCTGCCAGACATCAGCAGTTACTTATTGACAAGATTATAGGTTATAAGGAGCCTTGGGGGAGTTCTGCTTTAAAATGATACCAGGATGTGAACAGAAATAAACACAGGGGAAAATGCCAGATACGGCAGTTGGGTGGGGAAGCGGAGCAACCTTTTTCTTTTGCTGGGCAAGTCTTTGCTGTATAAAAACCATCCTTCATGTTAAGGACCATTATAAGCCAAGCAATCCGAGATGCCCTCCTGAAAGAGCCTGCCCAGGGCTGTCAGGAGACACAGTTATGACTCTGTTAAATCATTTGGCCCAGACATTTTACTCCCACTCTTTCTGTGTTTCCATTTCTCCATCTGTAAAATAAAGATAATTTTCCATGCCCACAGGGCAGGTTACAACACTTCATATATATGAAGTGCTTTGAACTCTTCTGATACGAGGTGCTGTAGCAGTGCAATAACTTCCCGAATAGTAGAAAAGCTATACAATAATACCCCTCCCTTGCTTTTGCCATCATAAGCCACTGAATAGATTGCCTTTTGGGTTAAGAGACAGTGTGATGTAAGTTAAAATCCTCAATGGAGGGGACTACATCCTGGCCTTGCAGAGAGAAGGACTCTGATTAAGTAGATGTCTTCCATCTCTAACTGCTATTTATCATCATGAAACAAACACTGCCCCTTGTCATAGCTTCCCACAAACTACTGCCCCTCCTGATAGGAACGGGGATTATTTCCTTCAGAAAGCTTGAAGGGATGCACGTTTCTACAGATGTAGACAGCTGTATATGCTAAATGTTTTCAAGAAATCTAAGGGCCATCCAGTGCGTGGTATGTGGTTTTCATGTGTATGATTTTTATATTCTTCTCCTCCTCCTCCTTGGGTCATAAATATAGTCGGAACGTTGTAATCTATCCAAATGCAGATCTCTATGCATCTGCTCTGAATTTCTTGAATCATTGTTTGCTCCCCACTCCATGTGCCTAAATGAAGATGTTGTACAGCTCATCACACACTTCAGTTCCTCTCCATAAATAATCCCTTTTTATACACCAAATGGGAAAGACCACAGCGGCATCTAGTTTTGGAAGAGTCACTTGTGAAAATCCTGTTTTGATGCCTAGGGGAAAATATTCCACACTTTCTGTGTGAATGCAGAGCAAAGAAGGGAAACTCTCCCCGTCAATGCAGAGATGGTCAATGGTGGTTTAGCTTGGATCATAGATGGATTTGTTTGGGCGATGTGGAGGCGGGGAGAGAATAAATACGGACATACTCTCAAAGAGGAAACCTTGTGGTTGTACTGTGAAATTGATTAGCGATGGTATTCTGTGTCCTCTGCTGCCGCTCCCACGACGCTGGGGAGCCCTTATCATTTCAGCAGTCGGACACTGGGGTGCTAGGGCTGTATAAATGCCAGTAGGTTATTGACTTGTAGGCAGATTTATGCGAGGGTTTAGCCTCTTGATGGAATGTTCCACTGTATGGCTCCACCGGGGCTGTTCCCCATCTTCTCTTAAAAACAATGCAGTCCTAAACAAATTGTCAGTTTGGCAGACTCCAGGGTGTGTGGGTCCATGCAGGGGTGAGGATTTACTTGTGATGTTGGTGCCAGAACAGTTTCATCTGGCATGGCAGACCTCACACCTGTCTCATTCATGACATAGTGCCCTTGTTCAGTGGATTTATCTGCTACCATCGGGGTGGCTTTTAGACTCGTAAGGCCAGATTCTCAGCTGTTGTTAAATCGGTGTAGTTCCATTGACTTGAATAGAAATATGTAGATTTGCATCAGCTAAGAACCTGGACCTTTTTAGCAATGTATTGCTAAAACATTGCTAAAATGTTTGCAATGTTTGGACTGCCGGGAGTGTAAATGCATGCCTTCCTTGGAAACTTGCGAGGAATAGAAATCTGGAAGCAAGGGAATTCAAGCATGTGGGGCAAATCCATCCTGATGCACAAGAGCCATGCAAGCTCCTCCATGATGATTAGACCCCCATATTGGCTACATGGATATCAGTCAGCAGCTGATATATGGGGAACTCTGCACCCTATGGACACTCAGGACAGGGTTTCTGTTCTAGTTCTATGTAAACTGGTGTCAGGGCGGGGTCATGGGATCTGTGATTTAAACACCTCCCGTGTCCCCAACATCCTGCACAAGTGGCGTGGAAGATGAAGTACCATTTGTGGTGAGCCGTGTTGGCTTCAAGGCATACACTACCTCGTCCCCTTCAGGTTTCTGGAGCTCTGCATGTGGGGGAAGTAGATTACACCCAGGGATATGAGAAGATTCCTCTCGGAGTCCAAATTAGAGCAGTGCCACTTCTAGTTTGGGAACAGCTGTAGGTGGTCAGTTTTGGCAAGATCTGGTATCCCTTAAGGCTCTATATCAAGTTTCCATCAAGATGTTAGTCAGTTAATGCGCTCAGACATGTACCCCAAAATTCAGAGAAACTTGGAAGTTAACAAGGAGTCTGGTGGCACCTTAAAGATGCATCCGAAGAAGTGAGGTTTTTACCCACGAAAGCTTATGCCCAAATAAATCTGTTAGTCTTTAAGGTGCCACCAGACTCCTTGTTGTTTTTGTAGATACAGACTAACACGGCTACCCCCTGATACTTGGAAGTTAGGTGTTTACACTCTCTTCTAGTGCAATCCTAGATTTTTAAAGGTGACGGGAGGCTTTCGGGGAAAGGGAGAGCACACAGAGGAGTAGAAAACAGAAGTTTGGTGGGATCAGATTTGATTTAGACTGGATGGAGACTACCATATGCTTGTCCCGCTCACATGAGCAGACCCATCTGAAATTCTAATAGCCTCTTTGGAAAGATGTGGACTTGAGACACTGCAACAGTGGAGATGATGGTGGCTGTGCAGTTAAAGCTTTTGTTATTGCAGCTTGATAGTAGACTATTTGACATCACCCTGTGTCAGGTGGACCAATGTTATCCTTTTTTGTAGCGGGGGAAACAGGCAGAGGCAGTCTGTCATAGCCTGGATTAGCACTCAGGAATTGCTACCTCCCAGTTCTGAGCTCCTGCTACTAGAATGACCTTTTCTATGACCTGCCTCTGAATAAATAGGCCAACTATGAAGTCCTGATTGCATGCCCGGAAAAGGAAGATGAAGTGTTAGTTTGCAGTGTCGAGATTCTTCGCAAATTAGGTCCTTTCCTTTCCTGAACTGTAGGAGCCAGCATAGGGCTGTGGGAAATACTCACATCAAACTGGAAACCCACTTGAACTGAGCTGTGGGTTCAAGGTCCGCCTGCCTCTGTCAAACTGTGGCAAGAGGGGTGAGGTTGTTAGTATGGCAAGAAGCTGGCAAACCTTCTTTTTCCCTTCCAAATCTGCCCCTCCACCACCATCTTTTCTCCCCCAACCCCTTCCCCCCCCCCAGGAATTCCAGTTGGGTTATATTCTGCTTTATCTAAAATCCCTCTGCAGTTCTAATTGGATACCTTTTTGTTGTGTCCTCCTGTGTGCTCTTCAGAGGTTGCTGCGTTCCACCCTAGAGGTGGCTGCATTTCTCTGTGTGTGTGTGTGTGTGTGTGTGTGTGTGTGTGAGTGAGAGAAAGAGAGAGAGAGATGCTGATTATGTTAAAATGAGGGTTAAAATATTATAGGTGAATAATTGTTGAAAGCCTGGTTCATTTAGTTACATGTACAAAAGCTTTCAAAATACCCCAAACAAATCTTTCTTTCTTTCTTTCCAAAAATCCTTACAGACGTGTATGTTTTGGGCCAGCTCCATTTAAAACTTTGCCATTCACTCTTTTCTCTATGGTGCTTCTGAGAAGGGAACTAACAGAGACATGTTTACAGGGGCCAGCGTTTTGAAGTTGCTTCGCGATAAGATCTGTGCTGTGTAAACTGCTTTTATGGTTTTTGTTTTTTCTTTAAATAGAAAATGCATATGCAAGTGCTAATAAAAGCTGAACAGGAAGGCCAGAGGGCTTTACTGTGAACTGCACTGATAAGATGGAGCAGTCAAAGTCCCACTGGCTTGACGGATGTTGAAGCAGGGTCTCAACCTGTGCCAGCACATCAACAGACCGTTCAGCCACTTTCATAAGAACATAAGAACGGCCGTACTGGGTCAGACCAAAGGTCCATCTAGCCCAGTATCCTGTCTACTGACAGTGGCCAATGCGAGGTGCCCCAGAGGGAGTGAACCTAACAGGTAATGATCAAGTGATCTCTCTCCTGCCATCCATCTCCACCCTCTGACAAACAGAGGCTAGGCAGTTTCAAATGGCAGTTCTCTATTTCTCCCATACTTTGGCTCAATATTCAGCCACTCAGGTGGGATCACCAGATGCATTCTAGAGCAGGGGTTCTCAGGACAAATTTTTTGGTGGCCTCAGAGTGCGTCTACCAACTCCTGCTGGTGGCTGCTCTCCTATTTTTTCCTAAAATACTTGATTAGCTTTAGGAAAAACAAATAAATATGCACACGTACACGACCAAATCATTGTAATTTATTTATTGCTAGCTAGTAAGACTGTTGTGAAAAGTGATATTAACAAACATACAAGTATCACTTTTCACATCAGACTTACTCAAGCCTGGGGACAAATTAAACCCTGTATAGGGGTTGCGGGAGGCAGCAGAGGGTTAGGGGTGGCTGGGTAGCCAGGGGAAGCAGTGGGGGGCTGGGGCTGGAGCTTGAAGCCACGTGGTCAGATCCTGAAGCCCTGGGGATGGGGCCCAGGGATAGAGCCCGAAGCTGTGCAGCTGGAGCCCCGGGCCTGCTGCCATGCAGCCAGAGCCCAGGGCTGGAAACCAAAGCCCTGTGGCCAGAGACTGCTGCCCCGCCACACCAGGGCTGAAGCCCAAAGCCTGAGCCCCACCTCTGGGAAGGTGGGGAACTCACCAGCTGCCTGGTCCTTCAGTGTTGTGCCCCAGGTGTCTCCAGAGGAGGGCAGGGCCCAACCCCTGCTGGCAGCCCCAGCAGCCAAGGCAGTGCATCCAGGAGTAACAGGGAGAGGTTGCTACTTTGCCACTTCACCCCATCACAGCCCAGGAGGCTGGGGCTGCAAGAAAAGCCCCTGGTGGCTACATGCAGCCAAGGTGGCTGCATTTGAGAAACGCTGTTCTAGAGTCCTCTGTGTTGGTTCCTATGCTGCTTCAGAGGAGGTACAGTGATTTTGAGGCACTCTTGGTGTTCGTAGGAGAACTGGTTAGAACTGACTGAGTAAATCTCTTTCAAGGAAGACTAGTGACAGGAATGGGAGAGAGCTAGAGCATAAATGCCCCAGCCTCGCACCATTTCTCGGCAAAGGTTCAATAGCAGAGTATTGTCGGGAGGGTTTGTTATTACATCATCAATGTTATTGGTACTTTTGCTCCACAACTTGTAAAGTCTCAAATAAAATGAAACTTCTGATTAAAAACAAAAATTGTACGGTGGTTTGAGAGAAGGGCAATGAAAATCATTAGGCACATGGAAAAAGTCTTCTATAAATAGTAGAGAGAAGGTAGATCTGGAGCTTCTGATCTTCCTTGTCTCAAAGCACAAGAACAGGGACGTGCAGCGGACGTTAAGAGGTAGAAAATTCAAAACCAATGAAAGGAAATACTTCTTTTTACCCACACGTGTAATTGGACTGTGGAACTCATTGCCAGCGGATGATATTGAAGCCAAAAACTTAGTAAGATTTAAAAAGGGATTGGACATGTACCTTGATAATACAGATATTCAGTTATAATACTTAACGTTAACACATATTGGAAGAACTGTTAAACCTCATCCTTCCAGGTTTAGGAAAACCTCTAAATATAAGGGATTAGGAGGAGATTTAATGTGTTGGAGGTGTGGGGGAGGAGGGAGATTATTTTATATACCTGATGTGAATTTACTTGCACCTTCCTGTGAAGCATCTGTGCTGGCCTGTAGATCTGATCCAGTCTGGCAGTTCCTACATTCCTAAATTGCACTTGTCAAATGAACAAAGGTCATTTTGTGATGTACATTAGCCTTGTTTGTTTGTTTGTTCAATAATTTGCAGCAGGTCTCTCAGTCATCAGTGTGGATTAGCAGGTGTCTCCTGGGATCCACATTTGCAGATGGGGAAACTGAATCATGGAGAAGTTAAGTAACATGCCAAGGGTTGCATTACTAGTCAGTGGCAGGCCCAAAGAATTGAAGTCTAGTTTGCCTGACTCCTAGTTCCCTGATCTAGCCTCTAGATATGCTGTGTTCCATTACTAACTGTTCTGGGAGGCTTATAGTATGGTAGTTAGCCCTGGCAATGGGTCAGGCTGTCTTTCCCTTACTTGTTTGAGTAATTGTTATGCAGAACACTCCATTGGTGACTTAGAGTGGGTCTACTTGCACAGCAGTGTGTAGAGTATAGACACTGCATATCCAGCTAGTACAGGTATAAATAGCCATGTAGTCAGTAAGGTACTGCTTAGGTTCGTAGAGTAGAGACAGACCAGAACCTTAGGATATGTACCCTACATGACTTTCTTCATGCCCAAGTAGTGCCTCCCATCTCTTCACTGATGTTTTTTTTAGAAGTGTCTTGTCCTGCTGCCTCCCCATTACCTTCCTCTGCCAGAGCCTTTCACTGTGGTGTATACAGTATCAGTTTAAGGCCTTGTCTACACTTGGAGTGGCATATATCCTATGTGCCGCCCCAAGTGTAGACAAGGCCTTAAACTGATACTGTACAGTGCCCAAAAGTAACTCTCCTGAACTTGCATCAGGGTCTTTTCATATGGATTCTGAGTAAAACTTGATGGCCTGTGTTATGCAAGAGTTCAGATTGGATGATCTTTAATAGTCCCTTTTGGCCTTAAAAATCTATGAATCTGTCAAATACTGCTAAAGAAGTTTTAAAACTACATCCTGGCATCAGGCTTTTGTCTTATTCCCCAAGGATGGCATTCGGGTTTCCTGTTAATCACAGCTCAATTTACCTCCAGCTTCCATCTGAGAACTCTGCATATGCCCCTCCTCCAAACAAAGAGAATAGTCTTCTGCAGAGAGCAGGACCTTTTGTTACAAATTCTAATTGTTTATAGACTGAGGAAAGACGAAAGAAATTAAGACTGATTAAGCTTCCACCTTCCTTCCTTCCTTCTTTGGAGGTCTATGGGGAAAGGCAGCTGAATCTAGAAGAAACCATCCCCCTACGTAAAAAAATAAAAGCACAAAACTTGGAAATTAGTTACTTTTTTGTGCTCTCTCTCTCTCTTCCTCCCATCCCCACCTAATAATATGAAGACTGAATCTCTTTGATACAAACCCATCACTAACTTAAAGTTCCTCTTTGTTTCCTTTTGTAGCCAGCTCATAATTCACTTTTGCTTGTAGAGGGAAAGTTTTAAAACTGTGGGTAATTTAAGTTGTAGGCCAAGAAAGTTGAACTGTCCTACTTTGGTCTTTTTATGTCTGACAAGAATTGTGTCCCTTGTGAATAGACACTTACAAGAGAGAACAATCTGGGCCAAAAGGAGACAATGCCGCTTGCTTGCTTTAAAATTGGGTTATTTAGTACCTGTCCACACTGAGCACTTAATAAAATATAGACCAAATTGTCAGAGCTGCGCACACAAAAATGCTTGCTCAATAGCAAATACGTAACGTGTATATGCAGTGAACATAGTTGTATGCATAGTTTAATATTTCTTTCTGTGCAACTGTGACAGTTGGCTGATTGCATGCACTGTTACCATGATTACGTGTGGTGCATGCACATATGTGCACCATTGCAACTGCAATCTGAAAATCTGGCCTGTATGCCACTTACATGATTGAAACAAAATAGTCTAAAACCATAAATTAACCAAAAGTTAATTTCAATAACTCATAAAATGGGCCAAGAGTGACTTTTTTGAGTTTGCTGTGGCATTTACAGCTCTACATGGAAGAATGAAGAAATGCATTCATTTCTGGGTTTGTAAACTACATGCAGGGGTGAAAGTAACTTAGGCTACGTCTTCACTACCCGCCGATCCGGCGGGTAGCAATCGGTTTATCGGGGATCGACTTACCGCCTCTCGTGAGGACGCGGTAAAATCGATCCCTGATCGCTCTGCCGTCGACTCTGGAAATCCACCTCGACAAGAGGCGGTAGCGGAGTCGGCGGCAGCGCGGCAGCGGTCGGCTTTCCCCCGTCCTCACCACCAGGTAAGCCGACCTAAAATACGCAACTTCAGCTACGGTATTCACGTAGCTGAAGTTGCGTATCTTAGGTCGGAACACCGCTGTAGTGTAGACCTAGCCTTACAGGACTTACAGGTACTGCTGGAGTCTTGAGGGGGGCATGGCCTCATCAGGAAGAGGCGTGGCCTCAACCGGAAGAGGCGGGGCCTCTCAAGATTTAAAGGCCCTGGGGCACCGGCTCTGGCTGGGAGCCCCAGGGCTTTTAAATCAACCCGGGGCTCCCAGCTGCAGAGGTGGATGGGAGCCCCCGATGCTCAGGGGCAAATTAAAGGGCCGGGGCCCTGGCCGCTGCGGAGCTCTGGGCCCTTTAAATCCCCCCCCCCGCAGCTCTGGCAGCCGGAGCTGCAGGCGGAATTTAAAGGGCTCTGGGTTCCCGCAGCGGCAGGGAGCTCCGAGCCCTTTAAATCCCGGCCCCAGCCCGGGCGCCGAGCTGCGGGCAGGATTTAAAGGGCTCTGGGCTCCCCACAGCGTCAGGGAGCTCCGGGCCCTTTGAATCCCGACCCCAGCCCGGGCGCTGAGCTGCGGGCGGGATTTAAAGGGCTCTGGGCTCCCCTCAACGGCGGGGAGCCCAGAGCCCTTTAAATCCCCGCCGCGGAAGCCTGTGCGGTCCAGCATGGCGTACTGGCTCTTGCCGGTACGCCGTACCGTACCGTACTGGCTTACTTTCACCTCTGACTACATGCAGGTGTAACTAGGGTGACCAGATGTCCCGA
>NW_020664980.1:4301706-4319747 GCF_002925995.2 Terrapene triunguis | reverse complement strand
CCCCCACCCCCGTCCCAATTTTTCACACTTGCTGTCTGGTCACCCTAGGTGTAACTGATTGTGCAGTGTCATTTGCAAGAAAGGAGTTGCTAACTTTCATTAGCTCTTAATTGCAAATGGTCCCTGCTTTGGTTCCAAACAGGTGATTCCTGAATCCCGAGAGAAGGCTTCCTTCCTTCCTCACAGACAGCATCCTTCAGCAGCTAAACTGCTCCTGCTTGTTCTCAGCAGTCAGCTTACTGGGTTCTTGTCAGAAAGTGAAGAGAAGGCAAGAGGCAGAATGAAGAGGAATCTTCAGTTCTCCCTCTTCCTGCTCATTCTGGTGGAATTGCTGCCGACTCTTCCTAAGGTGGGGAGAGAGAGACTGTAGGAAATAAACATAACATGCGTGTGTGGGGTGGGGTGAGGAGGGTGGTCTGTTTCAGTTCACGTTTCGTTCTTATAAACCTCTGTTCTGTGCCTGTCTCCTGCGAAAGCAGCCCTGAGCTTCAAAATGACTCTCAGCTCAATGAAAAATCTATCTCTCTGGCTTCTGCTTGTGTTTCTCTCCTAAGTTTTGCGCACACTGTATTTTAAATGTGGAGACTGCTGCTGAGCTGCAGCCTCCTCTCCACCCTCTGCTGCATGGGAGATTATCGTCTCTGCGAGCATAGGCTCATCTGCTAACAAAAGGAAATTATGCTGTCTTTATGGAAGCTTTTCACAAACAATAAAGAATCGGACAATTTTTCTGAGTTCATTTGTGGCTCTACAGTGCATTTCATCCAAACAACTCACAGGGATTTACAAAAAGTACCAAGGCCTTGCAACAACTCCCGAAATAAATAACTGGCACCATCAACACTTTGCGGATGGTGAAATGGAAGGTGGTGCACAGAGGAGTCATGGGCCCGAGGTGGCAGAGTTGGGAATACAACCCAGAAATCTTGGTTCCCCGTTCTTGCTGCACAAGGAGATCACTCTCCAGGACTTAGCAAGTTTGTTGTTTTTGGGAAGTATAGAATTTTGTCTCTTAAAATGTCAGGGAAATGAGTCATGTCTTGTGGGTTACTCAGTTCTGATCTGCTATTTGAATCCAGTCAATAGTTCTATTCATCCTACAATGGATTTTCTGTCCCTCTGGCAAACATTTTGTCACATTTAATCTTCTTTGTGTGTGAAATAAGGCATTTGATGATTCATTGTCCAAAACACAGTACAACATGCTCTGGCTAGAGCAGGGATAGGCAACCTATGGCACGCGTGCCAAAGGTGGCACACGAGCTGATTTTCAGTGGCACTCACACTGCCTGGGTCCAGGCCACTGGTCCGGGGGGCTCTGCATTTTAATTTAATTTTAAATGAAGTTTCTTAAACATTTTTAAAACCTTATTTACTTTACATACAACAATAGTTCAGTTATATAGTATACTTATAGAAAGAGACCTTCTAAAAATGTTAAAATGTATTACTGGCACGCGAAACCTTAAATTACAGTGAATATATGAAGACTCGGCACACCACTTCTGAAAGGTTGCCGACCCCTGGGCTAGAGCAAAAGATTGACTAGGAACCAAGGTAAAGCCTGGTTCTTATTCCAGTTGAGCACTAACTCATCATGCTGTCTTGGGCAAGTCACTTCATTTTTCTTGTGCCTCAGTCCAGTTGGGAAGCTTTCATTTTCACCACAATTCCTACTTTTTACCCAATATGTCTGAGCTCAGCTTTCGTTAGGAAATAAATTGCAGAATAAAAATTGTGTTCTGGGGAAGTGAGGGGGATAAATGAGTGTACGTTACAGGTGGGACAGTCGTTGCATCCTAGCAGAACCCTGCTGTGTTTAAATGAAATGAAGACGTGTTTTCAGGACACCATACTTAAACAAGAATGTTAAAAAATTGGTTGGATTTTTTTAAGTATTAGACGGTGCATCCTTGCTCAAATGCAGGTATTGGACAACGGTTCAGAAAGACTACCTGGGCAGTGATTGCCTCTCCTATTTTCTCTGTGACGGGGTGGAGGGTTCTTGGTGAATCTTCTCAGCTTTATGCACCATCCTCCCTCCAGATGAACTGAACTCTTGGGGAAGGAACACTCATTGCGTTAAGTGCTATTCTGCTTTCTGAACACTGATTTCCTTTGTGCTGCTGGAGCTCTTAGGTGAAGATAGAGGGAAATGAACTCCTAACACCAGACAGTGCTTGCAATGGACTAGCTGGCCTCATTCAGATCTAGGAGCAAGATCTCTTGGTAAAACTGCCAGAATCACCCACACAAACCACTTTAGCCACATAGAAACTTCATAAACAAAACCAATAGGACTGTGGTCTCAATAATGGTCAGATTAAATATAGTCCAATTCTGTAATTTATAAATGTGGTAATGTAACCAATCCCTGTCTGCATACGTAGAGATGCCATAGCTAACAGTGAGATGCCACATATGTGATGTCACAGATGGAACTTGGGACATCCTGTTCCAGGGAAACACAGGCCCCTACCACCTAAACTGAGGGTGGGAGAGAGAGAATCCATTACCTGTAGCATATAAATTCCACCAGAAGCTGGCATTCTCTCCTGTAGAAGGGAATGGTGATGCACACAGGCGAGTGAAGTTGTACTGGTACCAGGGACACCAGACTTCCCAAACTCTTGTTGGCAAAAGTCTCATTTGCTGTAAGCAGCTGTCTTCTCTTAGCACAGGTGTATGTGTGACCCACTTATCTTTCTGGTGAGTGCCAGATTTATTTGCAACTTGCCAGCTGGTGGTGCTCTGTATGTGCACAGCTTGGGTCATGCAATGACTCTCAGGAAGTTCTGTGGCTTTTTTTTTTTTTTACATGTGTCACGACTGCCCTCCCAGGAGATGTTATGGAATCTTAAACCTGCTCATGCATTTGTGATTGTCTCCTTGCACTGTCTGTCCGTCCTACAGAGGGTAAGAAAGTGAGCTCAGTGAGAGTCTAGGGCATTCCACACCTTTTGAGGACTGGGCCTCAGTACTATAGGTTCAACTTCTATATAGTAGCTCTAGGACCAGTACTAACAGGATCATGGAGAGGATGTGGATTCCTGAGCTTGAGACAGACAGGAGTATATGGCTTCTTAGCCGGGGCAGTTTGGGAGCTCTATAGAGTTAATGCTGAGAGTCTCTGTTCATTTTGTGTCTGTTTCTGTAGAAGTTGTTTCATCTAAATGCAAATTTGTATTGTGTTTTCCTCCTAATTACCATCAGACTCTTTTTCTACTTCCTTTGCCCAAGGGCTCATTCTGCAGCTTGTGATGTTTGGGACGGTCAATATGTCTCCATAGGTGGCATCTGGGTGTAGAGGCTCCATTTTATGTAGCAGACAGTGATGCTTGGGTCTCTGTAGGAGCCACTTACAAGAGGTGCAAGACCTCGCATCCCTTTTTGACTCTTCACTTAACCTTGTCTCCCTCCCCTCTTCTCTTTCCCAGCCCCCTGACCCATTTTGTAATTTGAAGTCTATTAATGTAGGCACCCAAAAGTGTTTCTCCTGGTAAAGCTTGTTGGCCCTATAGAATAAATACCAATATTGGTGGGCTCTGTGTCAACAGAGGCAGAACAATGGCCCTTTTCTCATGGCATTTTCTTGTCTTTGCCTGACTGACCTGCTCCAATAGCAAGAAGTTGAAAATAAACATTACTGCCACTCTTCCCCTTTCCAGTCCACCTGCCCCAGCTCTGCACTGTAGCCTTGCTATCACGGTTTGACATTCAGAAGGAAAAATGACTGACCAATAGCAACATTTGATTTACATTTTACTTATACTCTCTCCCTTTGTCTCTGCAGTCTTTATTTGCAACTCCCTGCTATCCAAAACAGGTCAGGTCCTCTTAGAATTATAGAATATTAGGGTTGGAAGAGACCTCAGGAGGTCATCTAGTCCAATCCCCTGCTCAAAGCAGGACCAACACCAACTAAATCATCCCAGCCAGGGCTTTGTCAAGCCGGGCCTTAAAAACCTCTAAGGATGGAGATTCCACCACCTCCCTCGGTAACCCATTCCGGTGCTTCATCACTCTCCTAGTGACATAGTTTTTCCTAATATCCAACCTAGACCTCCCCCACTGCAGCTTTTGTCCATGATCTTGCAGAATGATCTTTTGTCCATGATCTTGCAGAATCCCTTGAAAATGCAAAAAATGCATTTGCACAGTCGGGGTCGGACTAAGTACATTTGTGTCTATATAATGTAAAGAGATTAAGAGGGTCTTTTGTCCTGGCAAGAAGGGAATAAATGTAGTTCCATCATACATTTGTAGTTTAGTCCTTCATACTAGAAAAGTATACTAGCTTAACTAGATTGATATATTAGTGGTGCAAATCTGTTATGTAGAGGCACTTAAAGTGGCTTAACTCTTGCTTACTTTGATTTAACTTTCGGTAGTAAATTGAAACTGGATTTTTAGAAACCCTTCTAATTTGCACACCACATAACCTGTCACCTGCACAGATTGGTAGGTTCTTCCACTTTGTGTGTAAAAGCAGATGCTGTAGTGTGTGGTCCTTTGTTGCTCTCTCATTGCTTTTATAAAGTCTATTACAGAACACTTATCATAAGGTGTCCTTCCTAAACAAGACTAAAGTAGATTTGCCAAACGAACAAAGAACATGTAGTGCTGTAGCATCTCTGCTGTAGTTTTTGTCTGTTTTACTTATTTGCTAATGCACAAAATTCAATCTTCAGTGTGAATAAATGTGATTCTACTGTAAAAGAGAGGTCAATATGTTGAAGAGGTTTCTATAGCAACATTCTGCATCTCTGCCAATTACCTCACATGGCTATTCTGTTTATAATTCCCAGTGAAATATGGCCTTTTAAACTTTACTGTTAAAATGCAATTTCAGACCTTGATCACATCAGTTTTTAGGCCTGCATGCATATTTGTGACACTTGTTTATTTTTTTTAAAAAGATTCTGCAGCCAATATAAATACATGTATCCAAACCTTTTAAATATATATATATATATATATATATATATATATATATAGTCATGTTCTGGCAAAGGAGAACCTAGTTCTCACTTCAAATTATATTTTTAATTGACACAGGAGAGACTTTTAAGCAGACTCATAAAAGGTAGAGTTGGAAAAGACCTGTCAGATTAGCCAGTGCAGAATTGGTGTTCAGCTGTGTGTAACTTCCTTTAGATTTACTAATGTCTATCTTAAAATAAAATGTTGGCACAATAAAATACCCATTCTGACCTCAAAACCTACCATCTACAATTCTGTGCTCTTAATGTATGAGGGTCACATCGAATCCTTGATCAAATAGCTCACTGGTTTGACCTTTGAACTCAAACCATTGGACTTGACCTACTGTTCAACTGAGCTAAAGGTTGTGTTAAACTACATGCCTTTTCAGAATTTGCACTGGAGTGTCTGTGCAACCTTGTCTAATCTCCCCCAGGCTACATACAGGCAAACTAAGGCATACCTGTTCCATGTCTGGGAACTCCTTCTCTTTGCCTTTAAGAGCCTACTTGGCTCCTCCCATGCAAGATACAAACCTTGAAGCCCAATTTCTCGTCTCGTTTCACCTTGCTTGACTCAGAGCATCTGTGTGTCCCCCCCCCATGTATATACCTGCCCAGACAGTTTGCTCAGTAACCTTTCTTCATTCAAGTCCCTCCTCAAGACTGGCTATGTTTATTAAAAAAAAAAAAAAAAAAAAAACCCAACAAACAAAAAACAATCTGACTACCCTTCTCCCAAACCCCCTCCCTTCCCCAGTGAATTAAGAAATTATTGAAGTTACTTTCTCTTCTGGGTTCCCCAGGATGTCCTGTCTTAAGAGGCAGACACAGAAAAAGTTTTAAGCTCTTTGGGGAAGAAAGCTGCTGTATTTGTCTTTTACTGCACCATCTACCATTCAAAACAGTATTAATGAAGTGCCATGGAGTTTCTTCAAACCTAATACTGTTTATTTTCCATTTGGTACATTTTAATGCTAAACCTCCATCTTTACATATGTATATTCCCTATGCAGCCTTTTAAAAAACAATTCTGCATGTGCATATGTGCTGCAGTGAGAGAAATTCCCATCGGAGGTTGTTGGAGACATTCTCTCTGTTTTTTGGTATTTTTATCAAGATGATGAATGGAAGGCAGCTCTTGGCAACAGTTTCACTGCAGCACTAAAAATCCCGATGCACTCAGAAGGCCTGGATGAGGAGTTATTAAATAAAACAATTTGTTGCTAATTATGTATCAAAGTATCTTGGGGTTAATCTCTGATCTACGCTCACTCTGACCTCGGTGAGCCTGGGTTCATTGAAACAACTAATAACCTCTTGGTTTAGCTGTGCTGGGGAGTCCAAAGAAAGGGCCTTGATATATTTTTAAATTCCCAAAGCAGATCCTGTATTTAATTACTCTGACCCAATTCTTAACATTGACTTTACTGGGGGTGGGTCCAGCCCCGAGAGACCCTTGCCTGTATTATTGCTAGTTAGTGTAGATTCATCTGTGTTTATAACACTGATTTAGGCACGGGGCTATGGATACCAGATTCCCATATGAATTGCTTCATTAGGTCAAAGTTCCCCTGACCTCACTCCTGCAAAGCAGAATATTTACACTCCATCAGTTAATCTGCTTCGTTTAGCTAAATTCTTCCTCTGGCTTGTCAAACCCACTAAGTTATTCCCAGCTGTGGATTCCTCAGAACTTCTTGTCTTCTCTAGCCTGACTTTCTGTCTTGGATCATAAGCTTCTCTGTGTTGGGACAGCCTTAGTCTTTTGAGCATTGCGTAGCTCTGAACATGCTGTCAGTGCATAACTAGTCATTAAACGATAGCTTTGCATGGGGAAGGTCCAGTGCATTTGACCACAGACACACACCCCAAACACCTTCTCCCCCATGCTTTTTGACCATGAATTGAAATGCCCTGGATGTTAGGTATTGAAGTTATTTGCTGAGGATTCAGTGGCAGTGTATTGCTGATTTTAAAAGCCAGAGCACTGCTGTAACTTCAAGCTGTTTAGTCGTCTGATTATAACAGTGTATGGCCTATAGCTACTAGTCAGATTAATCTTCCCTCACTGGTTGAGACTTAAAGGAATTGCTTCCTCTCCCCTTAGGGTATGTCTACACTACGGGATTAATCCGAATTTAGATAATTTGAATTTGGGAAACAGGTTGTATAAATTCGATTGTGCGCGGCCACACTAAGCACATTAATTCGGTTTTTAACCACATTAATTCGGTGGTGTGCGGCCACACTACCCCATTAATTTAACCACATTAATTCGGTGGTGTGCGGCCACACTAACCCTAATTCGAATTAACAAAATCGATTTTGGCGCTACTCCGCTCGTCGAGGTGGAGTACAGAAATCGATTTTAAGTGCCCTTTAATTCGAATTAACTGGCTCCGTTGTGTGGACGGGTTAAGGATTAATTCGGATTAACGCAGCTAAATCCGAATTAAAGTCGTAGTGTAGACCAGGCCTTAGAGAACTAGTCTGTAAGTAAAGCCAGCATCCTAAAGCTCCAGGCTGGCCTTGGCATTCAGCGGGCGACCGGGGGGGGGGGAGAGAGGGCGTGTTAGGGACAGAAGAGTGAGCCACAGGGGTGGGGAAAAAGGCAGGGCTGGGAAAGAGGCAGGGCAGGGACGGGACCTTGGAAGAAACGGGGTGGGGGCAGAACCTCAAGGGTCCAGTTACCAATAGTTAGAAAGGTGGCAACCCTATTACCCAGGCCCAACCACAAGGTAGGAAAGAACTGAATAGGTGGCAAAACTCAAAGGAGTGAATGGGGTGCTGCTTACAAGTGACGTGCACAGCCATTTGTGACACCCTTCTTAGCTTCGTGGGCTTTTTATCTGCCAGCCAGAACTACCCCAATGAGCATTAGCTCAATTGAATGGGCAGCAAGAGGCAGGGGGAGCAGCTACCTTCCTTATAGGTGTAGTTTGAGGAGGGGTGGCAGAAGGGCTTTGCTGACGCTCAGTATGAAAATCTGAAACCCTGTAGGGGGCCCAGCTGGGCACAGGCCTGCAGAGGAGAGCGAAGAAAGCTTCTCTGAAAGCACTACTAACCCGGGCGGAGGAAGGGAAGGGAGTGGGGGGAAATCTCCTTCCCAGGAGAGATTAGCCCTGGGCCATAAAATGAGATGGAGCAGGGGCCCAGGAGACAGCAGCTGCTTAGAAAAGCTCCGATGCTAAGACCAGACAAGGTGGTGGGAGGGGGGCTGCATAGAGGGAGAGGGAGTGTGAGGCAGAGATCAGGTCTAGAAAAGAAGCAGCCATCAGTTGTCGTCTGATGGATACTTCCGGTGGGCATTTGGACCGCCAGCTTCCACAGGAGAAATACTCTCAGCCCCTTTTAAAAAAGGTGTGTTTGTTTGGTCAGAGAGCTGAGTTAAGGCCAAATGGGACCAGGTTGTATCCAAGCTGTGGGCCCTCTAGTATGTTTTGAGGACACTAGGGTAGATTTCCTCCTACTCCTGAGTCCTCGAGTTTGTACCCAAGTAAGGCAGCTCAGCTCACCCCAGCAGGGAGTTGGCCCCTGTTGGTCTGCTCACTGCTCTTTTTGGTCCCTCTCAGATTGTGTGAGAATCCCTGTTTTCCAGCGCTTGCCATAAACAACATTTTAACCCTTGAAGGTTGCTCATGAGTGCCTCCATTTGGTGGCCAAGATTTCTTTCTGAAAGCGGCCTTGGCTTTGTAATCGTAAAGGAAAGAATTACATGGACTTAACTAGAGAGAAGGGCTGGGTGAGTAATTCAGATTCTGACCTTCATCTTGACCATGGCCTGTTAAAGCTCAACTCTATGCTCTGCAGCTCAGATGTGCTGCAGTGCCTGATGACGTACCCCTCTGCTCCTTCCCCCCCTAGAGTCCTGGGAATTAAGTAATGAGGGTTAAAGAAGAGAACAGCCAGGTCAAAGAGAACAAAGGGAAGACGTCATGAGAATTTCCAAGTTGCATCTTTGAGCTCAGCAGAGGAAACTGCTGGAAAGTTAAGGCTTTCACAAAACAGTGATTATGCAGGGAAGAGGAAAAACTCCTAAGCAGCTATTTTCCGTTGCTCCCTCCAGCACCTCTGATCTACTTCTTCGATGCTCAGGCAGGGCCAGCTTTAGGCCGATTCCCCCAATTCCCCCGAATCGGGCCCCGCGCCTAAGAGGGCCCCGCGCCCTAAGGAAAAGCGCCTAACTTAGGCTCCTTTTTAATTTTTTTACTCACCTGGCGGCGGTCCGGGTCTTTGTCGGCACGTTGGCGGCGGGTCCTTCACTCACTCCGGGTCTTCGGCGGCATTTCGGCAGCGGGTCCGTCAGTGCCGCGGAAGACCCGAAGCGAGTGAAGGACCCGCCACTGAAGTGCTGCCGAAGACCCGGACCGCCACCGGGTATTCGAATCGGGCCCCACACTTCCTAAAGCCGGCCCTGTGCTCAGGATCCTTTCTCGGCCAACCACCTCAACTATTCACTCTACAGAACTGCCACAAAATTAAGGCTGTTTGCTCAGACTTGCTTTTCAGACTTTGCATCAGCAGGAAGGGGAAGATGAGGTATGAGTATGCAGGCAAACACCTGAATGCCCTTTGGTAATACAGTGGCAGCATTGTGATCAACGAACCATCTGGTCTTGCTCCTGTCTATAGCTTCCCCACAAAACCCCATCAGAAGGACGCTGGTACCCTCTTGTAGGACAGTACCTTGCACTATAAGACGTTAGTGTTGTTTTTATCTAGGAGGGACAGTTCCTCCCACTGCCCCATAGCAAAATGTCACTTTCCTGCTCGCTCGCTCTCTCTCTCTCTCTCTCTCTCTCCAATAAATTATCCTTCCATTTTAAACTGTTTAAGGCTGTCTTTTTTTGTTCTGTTTGTACAATGTCTCATACCATTGAGTCCTGATCTGTGACTGGAGTTCCTACCTCTATATAAATAATATGTTTCAATAGAATAACAGATATGTCCATCCCTTTACCCCCCTCATCAAATACCTCTGTTTATAGCTTTCCAAATGCCGGGTATGGAACTCCCCATCCAGTTTCAGATGGGTACAGTATTGTTCACTTTTTGTTTTAAGTGTTATGCTCTTAAGTGGTATTTTGCTTAACTTTAGAAGTGTCTGTAATTCAGTGGTGAATAGTGTGGTTTGTTTAATTTATAAGCAGCGCTCTGGGATCCCTCAGGCCAAGAGGTGCCCTGTAAACTTAAGAATTCTAGGAAGAAGCTATGGTTGGTACCACTTTAAAGGTCTGAACTTCACTTTTAAGACCAGTGTGTTTAAAATACTCTTCCTCCCAGGGAAAATCCCCTTCTATTCAGATTCTTGCTCCATGAACTGTGCTGTTATGTTAAAACACTTCAGTGACTGCTACTGAAGTCTGAATGGAACAGGGAACATTTTATGCATCAAATCTGATTACTTTAACTTTAGGTTTGGTTCATGCCCATCAGCTTGGGCAGGTGAGGTTGGATGGTACTTATATAGTGCCTGCTGGTGTGGTGATCGCAAAACATTTTGCAAACACAAATTATTCTAGCTTTAGAAACTCCCCTCTCCCATCCCTCCCCCCTGTGAGGTAGGTAAAAAAAGATGATCCCTTTGGGATAGGAGGGAGGGATAGCTCAGTGGTTTGAGCATTGGCCTGCTTAAACCCAGGGTTGTGAGTTCAATCCTTGAGGGGGCCACTTAGGGATCTGGGGCAAAATCAGTACTTGGTCCTGCTAGTGAAGGCAGGGGGCTGGACTCGATGACCTGTCAAGGTCCCTTCCAGTTCTAGGAGATGGGATATCTCCATTATTATTTTTTTTCTTGCAGATGGGGAAACTGAGGCAAAGTGAAATTAATCGATTTGTCCATATTCTTACTATGCAGTGGCAGAACTGGGAATAGAACTGAGATCTCTTGTCTACTAGTTTCAAAGTACTTCCATCACAAGACCATAATTCCTAGATGACAACTGCTGACAGTGGAGAATTACGCAGCAGAGTGTTCTCTAGTCCAGCTCTGAGCCTTGGAGTCTCTGGCACAGAGCTACCAATAAAGTCTCTCCTTCCTTGTTTTGGAGCTGGTGGAGATTCAGCTGGCAGGGGTAATGCAGGGGAAATAAAACACCAGTGCAGCAAAATGTTGAAAGCCTTAGTTCATCTTAGCCAATGCCTTTGTTGTAGCGAAGTTGCTAGGAGCCCAGCAGATCTGTCTGTGGAGGAGATGGACACACACAGGGTTGCGGGCCTATAAGCACCCTCAGCAGCTTAGAACCACTGTATCTGCTACTTCCTCTCAGTACTGGGCCTGTTCTACTTACCTGTCTGTGGGTGTGTTTGCTCCCTTCCCTTCTCTCTGTTTTGGGTCTCAGATGGCCACTGAATCAGGTAGCTATTAGGTTACAGAATGGGATTTCCAATTCCTTTCTCCACCTTTCTCTCCTGTGGAACCATTTGCAGCCTTTGATGGGGGAGAGCTGTACATAATCCACATTTGGTACAGATTATTTGCATTTGGCATGAAGGGGCTGGTTCCAATATCATGACTTGTGTTTAAAAATCTAATGGAAAACACTTGTAAAACATTCACGTTTAGCTTGCTGTTTTCTGAACAATGTCCTTCCCCTTTTTTCATCCCCCACTTCCTCAGCGTTCTTCAGGGCACAGAGCTGTGTTTCTGTCAAGGATTCCTCAGCTCCTCTTTTTGCCCTCCAGTTCAAGGCCAAGGAGAAGAGATTCCGTTCAGGTGTGGTTAATGCTCTCTCTGGCCCTTACAGAGGCTTACAGTGCAGCAGGGCTTGGTAACAGGACTATTACAGTGTGGCCCTATCTAGAGCAGCAAGACCTCACCCTGTGATATCACGATCCCCTGAAATAGTAGATGAGCCCTCCATGGGGAAAATTCTTCGTCTCCTCTCCAGCCTTCTGGGAAAATTGTCGTGGAGAGCATGTGGGGGAGCCAAACAGGAGAGACCATTCGATATAGGCCATGATGTGTTCAGTGGGGATCTTGGTGCTAAGCAGGGGATCTGCACCACCCCCTTCTGAGAGCTGAACCCCCATGGTCCAACTGCCCACCCCCCTGGACCAGTGCTGACCCCTCAGACTTCCCTCGAGCTTAAACACACCCTGCCCCAGAACTCCAGCCCTGTGGGCACTCGGGCTTACAGTTCACCTCTTCAGGGGCAGCAGTAAACATAATTCATCCCAGACGCTGCACAGGATTCTGAAACGCCATTGCAATTCACTTAGAGCACCAGAGGGGAGGGGAAAGGGGTGTGGGGATGGATGTTTGAATGTGTATGCGGCTAGGAAGGTTGTTCTGATGGGACAGAGGAGTGCCTAATCCCAAGGGAGATAATCCTGAGTGTGTTTGGACAGCAATAAAATGGAGAGAGAGAGGGAGAGAGGGCTGTAATAACTTTACTTCTTAAATGATGGGGGATTTCATTGATTGCGAAAGGGCTCCTATGCCGGTACAGTGCATGGTGATGTTATCCAGGCCATTGTGCAGGCTTCAGCCAGCACTGGCTTGGGCTTCAGAGGTAGCAGTAAAAAGTTCAGCTTCCCTGTGTTGCCACAGAAAGCCAGCCAGTCTCTGTGTATGTGTTCTGTGTGTCCAGTTTCCATTAGCAGTTCCCCGTCCACCATCACTCCTTGTTAATGGCTTAATCCATTGTCCCCCTCAACCCACCTCCATATCAACTCCTTGTCACAACACGGACCAGTGTAATGACTCAGGAAGCAGGATTACAATTGTCTTGTTCTGTGTTTATACAGCACCTAGCACAATGGGGTCCTGGTCCCTGACTGGGGCACCGAAGCACTATGATAATACAAACAATAACTAATAATCTGGAGGAGGACGGGCCATGGCTAGGACATGCACCTGGGACTTGGAGACCTGCGTTCAATCCCCTGCTCTGTGGCAGACTTCCTGTGTGTGACCTTGGGCAAGTCACTTAACCTCTTTGTTTCTTGGTTCCCCATCTGTAAAATGGCAATAATAGCACTTCCCTATCCCACAGCAGGGTTGAGAATACATACAGTAAAGATTGTGAGGTCTTCAAATACTACAGTGACGGGGTCATATAAGTACCATCGGTAGATAGCTTGGACCTTGAATGACTTCATGACATTCCTCTGGCACTGTGGTCCAGTTGAGGCTATGTGATGTCCTCAGAAGAAGCAGGGATTTCTTCTTTTGCAAAAGGAGAAGCCAGTCACCCCATTAGGTCTTGCTGTCTACATTGGATAGATTTGTCCTTTAATACTAAAGAAGGTGCAGTAACAACCCCAGTGTTCCAGATGTTGCGGTGTTGTGTTGAGTCAGGACTGTAATGTTTTGCTTTATAAGGGTTATAGTGGCCACAGGCCTATTATTGGGGGCACTGGTAGAATGGAGGTCTTGGGGTGGCTGATGAAAATTGGACCCAGTTTTATTTGCAAGTGTATGATTTTCTGTTGATGGGTTCTCGTCTCTTTGCCAAGACGATAACTATTAAGACATTCCAAGAAGTACATTGCAGCCTTTCCCATTAGATTTCCCACTGCTCTGTTTGTACGTTTTTTGGGTCTTGTAGTGAGTCTCTAGGAATGAAAAGGGGAACAGCTGAGTGGGGATTTTAGTGAGGGCTCTGGTAGTGTGTATGAGCTGTTTGCAAGTCTCTAAAGGGTTTTACACAGCCAGATAATCAGCCTTGACAGAGCCAGGAAGGCTTAGACTTGTTAGTTTACAACAGGCAATAATAAATACTTGGAGGGTCAAGCAGTCCATTGTGCATTAGATTCCTCTACTTCCAGCCCCCTTCTCAGAGTTCAGAAACTTTCCTCGCTCCCTCTTTTAGCTCCTTCTTTAAAACATACAAATGTAATCCTTTAAAATAAACAAGCTGACACGTATGTAACTATATAGGGATCCCTTTCCTTTTTTAAAATGTACCCGTTTATTCCTCCATGGAGTCCATTGGTGAAGCATGGTCTGTGGAGGTCAGAGCAGCAGACCAGGAGTTGGGCATTCCAGGTTCCGTTCCCAAATCTCTCATTGGTTCATATGACCGTGTCCCATCTCACTTAGCTTCTGTGTGTCTGTTTTTTCTCCATCTGTAAAATGGGACAATACTGGCCTACCTCACAGGGGTGTTGCAGGGGTTAGTTAATGGGTGTAAAGTGCACTGAAGTGTGTTATGGCTATTCATCTTTTTAATCAGATTAGCCTAGGAAGGCTTTCTTGAAAGCTCTGTCAATGCTGTTCCTGTTCAGTGACTGCTTCTGCATTCTTCCCAATGCCTCAGAGGCAGGAATTATGGTAAATTGGGTAAACCAATGCTTTTGGAGTTTGATTTGTCCAAGTATTCATCTGTCTTAAGTATTTCTAGGGTGTCCCTCACCATAGTATATAGAATGAGTTTGTGGCAGAGAGGATAATAGAACCCAGGACTCCTTGCTCAGTCCTGAGCTCTAATCACTCACCCATGCTTCCTCCCATAGGCGCCGACTTCTACTGGGTGCTCGACCCCCTTCTTGCCCTGACCCTGCCCCGACTCCACCCCTGCCCTACCCCATCCCGCCCCCATTCCAAACCCTTCCCCAAAGTCCCTGCCCCGGCCCCACCTCCTCCCCTGAGCGCACCACATTCCTGCTCCTGCCCCCTCCCTCCCGGAGCTTGCTACAGCTGTTTGGTGGTGGCAAGTGCTGGGAGGTAGGTGGAGGATCGAGGACGTGGCACGCTCAGGGGAGGAGGTGGAGGGGAGGTGGGGCGGGGAGCTTGGCTACCGGGGGTGCAGAGCACCCACTAATTTTTCCCCGGTGCCCGGAGCATCCACGAAGTCGGCACCTATGCTTCCTCCCATAGGTGATGCCAGCCATATCCCTGCCCTGGCACCTCACCAGCGTTTCCAGCAGCCCTCCCTGCCACTACTGAACGTGAGCCGAATGCTGAGGTCAGGCGCACTTCTGCTGGCTAACAAACAGTGCAGTCTCTGGAGGAGATGTTTGCAGATGTCCCTTATGAGCAATGAGAATCTCAGCAGGCTGAGGTATTTGTCCTTCTTTCTGCTCTGGTGGGGTTTGGGGAAGGCCATGTTTACACGCGCTGGTCTCATTGAGATGCACTGGTCTCATAGTGACTAGCCATTGTGTTAACTGAATAAATGGAACGTGTGTGTGTGTGTGTCTAGCAAATAGGGTTTGTCTCTGAAAAGAAGAAAGCACCATTTGGATGTCTGTAAGGCTTTCAGGGCAGTTCTGACCTCTGCTAGACTCCTTTCCAAATGTTCCTAGACCAGTGTTCCCCAAACCTTTTCTGTTTCTCCCCCCACAACTCCCCAATTAAATGTAATGGAGCTGCCCCCCTTCCCCTTCCCCAGAACTTCGGTTGGGAGCAGGGCTGGGGCTGCGGTTGGGAATGGGGCTGTGGCCAGGGCCCAAGCTGTGGCTGGGGGCAGAATGGGCCTGGGCCCTGCCACGCCCCCATGAACATTCCTCTGTGCTCCCCTAGGGGAGTGTGCCCCGCAGTTTGGGGACCACTTCCCTAGACACTTGAAATGCAGCTCCGATTCAGTAGAGCTGCATGCGGATTAGGCCCATAGAGCTCCCTGAAAACACAGGAATGGGATTTGCATGTCTAATTCCTCATAGCAAGGCTGCCACCTGCCCAGTTTTAAAATGAAACGAAAGAAAAAGCAAACTGTGTCATGTGCATTTTCCATTGTAGTTTTTGTTGTTTGCTGATCAGAAGCAAGAGTTATCCTCTAAACCATGTCAGTAAATAAAAATGATCTAATGGAAATAAAAGTGACTCACTCCTTGAATTTTTAATAATCGTCCTCCAAATAGCCTAGAATCTCAGTTAATTGTAGCACAGTTCACATCCCCCTGGATGGGGGTTGTTACCTCTGAGTGGTGCCCATCCCTTGTGACCCCACCCAGTGCCAATGCCCTATAACAAAGGAGAGGGTGGGGCACTGGAAAGGAGATCCTTCTTGCACTGCATTTACTGCATGGCTCTCTTCTGAAAGTCACTGCAAAGATATGGCCTGGGTTCTAATGGAGGGCAGTTGTGGCCCAGCCTGGCGAATGGGTGCCTCCGAAGTGCTCAGCTCAATGGAAGCTTTCAGTGCTGTTCTGCCCTCTGACCTATTGTTCAAGCTCTCCTCGCTGCTACTGGTTTCCACATCCTTCTTCCATCCTATGTATAAGGGAAGGAAGGCTTAAGGGCTGAGAAGCGTTCAGTTCCTCTTGTCCTCTTGGGTATTACATATAGGTTATTGAGCAACCAACTGCAACTCTGTGTGACAGGAAATATAGAAATACTTTGTGTACGTGTTAGATGCTTTTTTCCTTTAGGTTACAGGAAGCATTCAAATGTACCTACAGGCCTGTAACTGGCCAGGTCGGCGTCATTAGCAGTGCCTTGGTTTCTTTTTAGCAGAAATAATAACAGACTCTTGCAGTGAGTCCTTCCTTCTCCACCACCTCCTCCCACATGTTGGATTTCAAGTGGTAATTTTTATTTTTTCCTTTTAATCTACACCTAGAAGCTGCCTTGCCTGATGCTGTGCCCCTGATTCTGTGATTCGAGGCGAAGCTGCTCTTTGGAAGATTTAAAATCTGCCCTGTTTCATGGCAGCTGAGCCTGGGTTTTTTGTAACTAATACAATTTTAAATAACAAGCCGGCTGAAAAGGAAACTTTAGGAGGCTTTTGAGTTCCTAGCTCCTTTAAACTGTCAGCCATAATTTTCTTCTGGCTGACCTGATTTTCGAGAACAACAGTGGCATCTGGTGAAGAGCCAGGCATGTCTCTGCATTGCCAGAGGAGTTGATTTTTGTCTCCCCATCAACCTGGCCAGAAAAATCTGGGGCATTCGGAATCAGGTGGCTTTAACCATTGTATTTAAGCTTGTGCCCAGCATGACTGGACCTGGGCAGAGGGAATTTTGACACCCCCCCCAGCGAAGAATGCCTTGCAGGCTTTAGTGGGGCTGGAAAGCCTCTGGTTCTGCAGCCAAAACCCATTCTCCTGACTTCTCCAATGCCAGGCCAAGAGCTTCACTGCCTGCTGTTTGCGGGGCTTCCACAGAGACTTTCTGATTCCAAGCGCTATTTGTTTTTACAGTGTGCAATTGCTTACGGTTGGCTTGGAGCAATCACTCAAAGCGAGTTAGTCTTGGCCCCAGGGATGTATTTCTGGTAGTCTGCTAGGGCCCCAGGCTTCACCCCTTGCTTACCATGGAATTCGGGAAGGGTGCTGAGCCCATGCAGTTGCCTGTGGAGATGATGCATCCCAAACAGCTCACGTTTCTGAGGCAATTAAAACTTTAAAAACCTTCATTTTGCATTTAATGACACTGTTTTTGAAGCTTCCGTTGTTTGTTTCCCAGTTGCATAGCAATGATCCTCCTCCTCACCCCCTATCCACCTCTCTATATAGCACAGTCACTTTGCTCTCCCAGCCAGGAACCCTCATCTAAAGCGGCTTTTATTTAGTTTTTTAAAGTTTCCACTGGAATCCGTAATCTCTTTAAAGTTTTAAATTTCTTGGAAAGGTCAAGAAAATCATCCTTCCCATCTCAATTGCTGGGTTACACTTGGCTCATGATTGCATGGGCAGAGAGTGGACAGGGGAGGGAGAGAAGAAAATTCCAACTTTCCTGGAGACTTTGGTTTGCCGGTGATGGCCTTGCCATTGGGACAGTCCATCGTTGCTTGGGAGCTGACGTGTTGTGGTGTGGTATGGAGACATGGCCTAGTTACATGAGTTGATACCCGATTTGGGTTTGTTTTCATGCATAGACAATAAACATGAACGGATTCTAAGGGGAAAGAATAGTTAGTAACTTTAATCATACAAAGTAATCATGCTCCATGCTTTTCTAGCTCCATGGTGTAGATTAAGCAAAGGACTCTGCTGATGCAAGTTTTAGGACAGGTCTACACCTAAAATGCTGCAGCAGTACCGCTTCAGTGAAGATGCTCCCATGCCGATGGGTGAGCTTCTCCTGTTGATGTAGTTAATCCGCCTCCCTAAGACACGGTAGCTATGTTGATGGGAGAAGCCCTCCTGTCAACATAGCTCTAACGGGGGG
>NW_020664980.1:4260392-4301696 GCF_002925995.2 Terrapene triunguis | reverse complement strand
GAATAAGAGGCTGCATCTGCAAACAGGGTTCAAGCTCTTGGTTGGACAGCTTGGGCTTTCAACTCTGCCCCTCCTGTGGTTACTTCCATGTTGTGATGGGTTCCCCCCAGGGTGCCATCTGGAACTGGGGTACAGCCAAGCCCTCTGACCCACCAGCCTGGGCTCCCTCTCACACTGTACTGCTGTGACAAGCTACAAAGCCCTCCAGCCTGCACTTTCACCGGCATTCACAAAGGTAGGGACACACCCAGATGCAGTTACAAGCAGGCTCTCTGACCAGCCCCTGCATGGGAAAGCTACTCCCAGCTCCTCGGGCACGTACTCCCTCTGGAGTATAAACCCAAAATTATACCGTCTTGTGCTGCACAGGGAACTGTACAGCGTAAGTTCATAAAATTTGCCTCCTCCCTCAATGTGGGGAGGAATATGCAACAGCTTTTTGCCCCAGAGTTATGATTCCCACACACTGGTTTAGATTAAGCAAAAACAAGTTTATTAACTACAAAAGATAGATTTTAAGTGATTATAAGTGATGGCAAGCAGATCAAAGCAGATTACACAGCAAATAAACAAAAAATGCAAACTAAGCTTAATACACTAAATAGATTGGATATGAATATCAGATTTTCACCCTAAAAGCTGATACAAGCAGGCTGCAGATTCTTAAGGGGCAAGCTGCACTTGCTTTACAGCTTGGAATCCCCAGGTGTTTCGTTTCACAGGCTAAAAATCCCCTTAGGCTGGTTCCAGCACTTCCCCCAGTTCAGTCTTTGTTCCTCAGGTGTTTCCAGGAGTCTTCTTGTGGGTGAGAGAAGAACACCAGATGATGTCACCGCCTGCCTTATATAGCTTTTCAATAGGGCGGGAACCCTTTGTTCCCAAAGCTTGGTTCCCAAAGCTTGGTTCCCAGACTGGTCTGTGGAAAAACACTGACATCCCAAGATGGAGTCTAGAGACACGTGGTCTCATCACATATTCTTGTAGAGTCATAGCAGCCATCACTCACAGGCTGTTTGGAGCGTTCACAGGAAGCCTCACCAGGTGGGAGATAAGCTTCTCCTAAGGCCTATTGTTTTTTTCTAATGGCCCATTGCACTTAGTAGGCTCTTCCCCACCCATTATCTAGACTGAAAGCATCTTGTCTAGTGGATGTTACCCAGGTGTAACTACATTTGAAATACAGATATGTATATAGTCAATATTCATAACTTCAGATACAAAAAGGATACATGCATACAAATAGGACAACCATATTCAGCAAATCATAACTTTTCCAATGACACCTCACATGACTTATCTTGCATAAAATACATCATAACTATGTCATAATCTTATCATAATATCACTATGAAGAATATGGGCTGCAGTGTTACACATGTCCCTTTATTACCTGCCGGGTGCAGGACAAGGTGGGAGAGGGGGAGAGAAATTGCTGCCCTAGTTGTCAAGCAAGGAGCTTGGAATGCTATTATGGAGGCAGCTACTCCTGTAGTATTGTAAAAGGGAAGTAGAGGATGGATCCAAGCCATTAGCTTTTCATGTCAGAGAGCAAGACAACTTTGATGATTAAGGGGAATAGCTCTCTTTGTATTTAATTTTTAAATGTTCAAAAGTGACCACTGTCTGAATTGGGGTGCCTGTTTGGAGTGTGTGAGGACTAAGTTAGTTCAGTTAGAGGAATCCTGCCATCACTCCCACTTCCTCCACACCTCTTACCCCCAGTATTGAATGTGTCAGAGCAAAATGCCAGGAAGGAAGCACTTTCACATTGCAGAGGTTCACTATTGCCAACCCAGTGTTTGAAAACATGAATCCATCTCCCTAAATTATGAGTTAAAAAATAAACAACTCAGCATTATTTTTATGTGCCTTTTAGTTGCTGAGTCTGTAAGGTGCACTCAGATCACCTTTTCAAGACTTCTCCTCAACTGTAAAGGCAAGAAACGTCCTTTTTTTTTTTTTTTAAATGAAAGCTGAGAGATTCTCACGATCACGTGACTCCAGAAGTTGGAGGTTTAAGAAAATGAGCTATTTATTGTGAGACTCGTGATATAGTTATGAGAACTGTCAACAATGAATATTAAAAATAAATGAAAAATTCAGTTGTCAACCAATTGTGATTGCTTATTCCAAACTTAGAAACTAGATTCAAGTATTAAAGTGGGGAAACCCATTTTAGTTCTGCTTTAAATGCAAAATGGTGTTTGGATTTGGCACTCCGAGATCCTTACTAGAGCCGGTGCAGAGAAGGCTTCTGCCCTCCAGAGTGCTGTCAGTGTGCCTCAATTCCTGACCCTCAGCAACACTTGTCGTTCTATCCTGGAAGTTTCTTTTTGCAGGTTCAACTTGCACGGTGTGTTTGTGATCTGACTGGCTGGGGCAGAAGAAGGGAACCACCAAAGCTTGTAAGCTAAGGCAGGTTTTCAAACCCTGTTTCCAGCATGGTGGGAAAAATTTGTCTCTCTCCAAATGTCTCCATACTGCCTGGCATTAAAGTGTTCCTAATTAGATTGGAAAGGGGAGAAAAAGCAGCATGGCATGCTTGGTTTATACAGCACCACTTCTTTCCTTGCAGTGAAGCATTGGGGCTGTACATGCCTTCAGCCTTTCGTGAGAACAGCACTTCTGCTAGTGTCCCTCAGCCCTTTTTGTGAAGCTTCAACAGGCAAAGTATCCCTGGGCCGTTTCACTTCCTTGTTACTAAATGATTATAATTAGTATTAGCGAGCATTACTGCTATAGCATATACAGATCTTCCCTTCTGTGACCAGGGGGCCACACTGAGGTTACTCAATTAGGGCAAACTGCAAAGAATGGGGCAGACAATCCCCAAAGCTGGTGGATGTTCCAATACTTAGATTTACCAAGCCAGCACAAAATAGCTTCTACAATATCTTACTGGTTGCACAGAAGCCAAAACACAGTTCCCTTCTAGCAACCCAGCTGTGGGCTTCCACCCAGACACCCAAGTCAAATATGATGAAGATTACTGAAAATCTTATCATATAAGAAAGTTCTGCCAATTCCAAAGGATCGGACACATTACCTCCCAGGTTAATGAATATTTCATCTTACCCAAATACACGCATACAGCCAATTCTTATTAACTAAACTAAAATTTATTAAAGAAAAGACAAGATCAGTATACATACAGACATGAGTACAGTTCTGAGATCAGTTTCATAGTAGAGATGGTGAGCTTTGGAGTTGCAAAGAGTTCTTAGATTCAGTTCAATGTTTATATCCAGGCTGACCCAGATGGGACTGGAGATTCCAGTCTTTTGACTCAAGCTTCCCGTGTATGAAGCATCAAGTAGATCTGAGATGAAAAGGATCAGGACCCAAGAGATCTTTATACTGGTTCAGGACTTCTCTTGACAGCACAGAGTTCTTAGGGGAACAATAGGCAATCATGGAGACTTTGAAATAGACCTATTTCCTAAGCATCACCGGTAATTAGCTTCATGGATGAACATAAGGCAATTGCCTGTTTTCCACCATTCGCAGGTGATTTGCTATACATTTCAAAGAGAGATCAATACAGTGATATCACTATATTTACAATTCATTTAAATGTTAAGATCTCCTTTTGATCTCTGAATTAGCAGAATACAGCATAGACAGGAACTATCTGATTACATTGTCAGTCTCTAACAATATATATGTAAACACACAAAATCACAAACATTATGTACCAATATGTCCCTAAAGGTTGAATTTGGGTCATTTATCCTGCATTTACCCTTTCTGGCCATGTGTCACACCTTCTCATGCCTAATTTTGATGCTGTACGGCTGTTTGCTATAGCTGTTAGCCTTGTGCCCTGTGGTTATGAACCAGCTGTATAACTGTCTTGGAAGAGGGACAAGTGGAAAAGCACTTAGCTGGTAGGGGATGATCTCTTATTGCTCATTCATTAGAATGCAGAGTCTTTAGTTTGCAACTTGGCTTAAAAACTTCATGCTGTAAATCTGCTCAGACTGCCAGCTTTTCATTAGACCCCCCCCCCATACGCTCCAGCTGTCAATGGTTCTCCAGGAAAGAGCTTATTTGAACCACACCCCTATGGTCCACCACCATGGTAGTGCCTGCAGATGCTCCCAATATTTGAAGGGGAGAGGATGATCGGAGACGGGTTATAACTAGGAGCAAAGGGATGAAATTAGGAAAGAACTGAAAGCCAATAATCAGGAAAAGCTTCTCAGTGAAATGTTAGGCTATGAGATAATCTCCCAAGAGAAGTGGTGGAAGTTCCATTGATTGAGTCATCTGAAACTGGATTAGACAAAAAGGAGTACTTGTGGCACCTTAGAGACTAACAAATTTATTTGAGCATAAGCTTTTGTGGGCTACAGCCCACTTCATCGGATGCATAGAATGGAACATATAGTAAGAATATATATATATATACACATACAGAGAACAAGAAAAGGTGGGAGTTGCCCTACCAACTCTAAGAGGCTAATTGATTAAGATGAGCCATTAGCAGGAAAAAAACCTTTTGTAGTGATAATCAAGATGGCCAATTTCAGACAGTTTGACAAGAAGGTGTGAGGATACTTAACATGGGGAAATAGATTCAATGTGTGTAATGGCTCAGCCATTCCCAGTCTCTATTCAAGGCTAAATTGATGGTATCTACAAAGCACTGGGATAGTGCAGGATTCTTCCATACATATCTCAGGGATGGGCAGAATGACTTAATTAGGTCTCTTTCCCATCTCTAAATTGGGTTCTAAGGAGGGATACCTGCCTGGTATGGACTCCTGCTGTGGTTCCTTCTAGAACGTGGCCAGGCCAGAGAGAGCAATGATGTCCCTGGTTAAAAAGTGGGGCTTTTCATTTATTTTATCAAAGCCATCTCTGGAGGTATGGTGCACAAATGGAGGAGGGTTATGAACACCTTCCTTATGGATGATCTCTTCATGGCCATTTAGGTAATTCCAGATTGCTTTGTTGTTGGTGGCAGTGGGGCGGGGGTGGAGGGAGCGTTGGCTTTAACAAGCTTTGGAAAGGGCCCTAGAGAAATATTTGGGTGTGTGCTGTTTGCAGTGCTGATGCAGCCTGTATCCTGGCACGTGGGACATGGCATCCTGATTTAATACTTTAAAATAATCTGCGTATATAATCTAGGGACCGGCATGCCCTGTAGGTTATTGCGTGGCTAGATTTTACAGTTTCCCTTTCAGGTTGTCAGCCAGCATATCTGCTTGGACCTAGACACAGACATCATGGGTCCCTTTAGCACTGTGAGTTAATGATTACCTTGACGACATGTTTTGTAATTCGCTTGTAAAGTTGCATGCAAGAAGACTTCTCTAATGTAAGCTGCATTCACAAACGTGGCCTTCAGGAACAGGAACATGTGGTTGAGGTTTGTCTTCTTGGGACAACAAGTAGCTGTTTATAAACCTCCTGTAAGCTTATTGAATGGAGACGATGTAATTTATGTCTTGGTTCCTGGTTTTGCGCTCCTTATTGCAGAGGGAAAAGGAGAACTTTTAAAATGTAAGCACAGTAATGGACCACTCCCTGAGGAGTAGATAGGGTTGATACCTTCCTAATTGCTGGTAAGCGGACCACTAAGGCAGTGGTCTCCAAACTTTTTTGTTCGTGCACCCCTATCAGTAAAAAATTTTTGAGCACGCACTCCCTGCCGCGCCGGCCCTACCATTTTTGCCAAAGCAAAAAAAAAAAAAGCCGCTCGGACTCCCGCTCCTCCTGCCACGCACCCCCAAGGATCCTCTGGCGCACCCCCTGGGGTGCGCGCACCCCACTTTGGAGACCACTGCCCTAAGGCTCCCCCTGCTCTACCTCTTCCCTAAGGCCCTGCCCCATCACTCGCTCCTCTCCTCACCTCCCCACTTTGCTTGCTGCATCATCTCAAAGAGCCTACCTGCAGATAGGAGGTGGCCCCAGCTGAGCAGGGGTTGGTGTGGGTTAATGATCCAGCACCTCTCCCTGCACCTTGGTAACTGGACTTTTGGTTCGGGTGCCATTTAGGGTTGCCAGGTCCTCTTTTGCACTCGACTTTCCGGTCAAAAACCAGGCACCTGGCAACCCTACATGGCACCTGGACACAGAAGCCAAAAACTGGATTGTCCGGGTAAAAACCAGCTGGGTGGCAACCTTAGAAGTGGGTGAGTACAACCCTGTGATGAGTTTATTTAGGGGCACAAACAATAACTAAACTGGTTGGGATGTTGGTTATACACAAAGGGAAGTCTGTTCTCCCACTGTTTCATGTGAGGTTTTCTAATTAGCTGCCGTTCACAATGTGTGGAGCCTTGCGACTTGCCCACTCCTCCTGCTGATAGCCAAGTGAGATTCTGGGCACATATGGTGGGGGTGGGCTTCTGCAAATATGTGACTCTCTCTAAACTGATTTGTTTCACTTGCATTCATGGCCCTGTTGTGTTCATGTTCTTGAACATTCAAGCCAGTGAATTTCCTGGAAGGAATGTTCATGAAAACAGTGATTAGCTATCAGCTTTGCATTCATGGACCGCGAATTTCAGATTCATATTCAAACGTTTGTGTTGGAAACCTGACTGGAGGTGTTCAGTTCCCACAACTGGGGATCAGGGCTACCAAGTGACCTGTACGCAATCAAAACATGTAGAATTTTTAATCGGGAATAGGCCATAATGGAGCGTTCACATACATGCTACAGATCAGGTGTTATGTGCAGGAATTCCAGGCCACACGTTCAAGCAGATTGTCATCTGTTTGCGGACAATTTGCAAACAGAAGAGGTGAAATTAATCCTTTCCACAAAGTGCTGCATACACGCTAGTTGAGCCTCTTGCTGTCTTTGGAAGGTATGTAATGGTATTACTGTGACGGCTTGAATCACAGAACCCCCTTTGGGAGCTGCCACCTGATGTGCCAAGACTACTTCTGCCCCTGCTTTCCCTGCCAGCTCAGGACTCCAGCACCCTGTCTTGCTGAGCCAGACACTCCCGTCTGCTCCAACACAGACCTAGGATCTGAATTATTTTCCCCAAAGCTGCAGATTTAACTGAAAGCAGCTTACAGAAGTGTTCTTGTCTTTAACACTCAGATGCTCAACTCCCAATGGGGTCTAAACCCAAATAAATCCGTTTTAAACTCATGAATTGTTCATCCTTTATAACGCTGATAGAGAGGTATGCACAGCTGTTTGCCCCCCTCCTCAGGTATTAATACATATTCTGGGTTAATTAATAAGTAAAAAGTGATTTTATTAAATACAGAAAGTAGGATTTAAGTGGTTCTAAGTAGTAACAGACAGAACAAAGTGAGTTACCAAGCAAAATAAAATAAAACACACAAATCTAAGTCTAATACAGTAATATAATTGAGTACAGATAATATCTCACCCTGAAAGATGTTTCAATATGTTTCTTTCACAGACTGGACGCCTTCCTAGTCTGGGCACAATCCTTTCCCCTGGTACAGCCCTTGTTCCAGCTCAGGATCAACCGAGTTTTAGTTTGATTGGGGCATGCAGCTGTCACTCCCAACAGACAAGGACACTCTTATAATCGTGGGTTATTAGCTAGGGGATTCCTCATGATGGCTCCCTCCTTGTTCTGTTCCACCCATTTATATATCTTTTGCATAAGGCAGGAATCCTTTGTCCCTCTGGGTCCATCCCCCCCTCCCCCAATGGAAAAGCACTAGGTTAAAGATGGATTCCAGTTCAGGTGACATGATCTCATGTCACTGCAAGACTTCATTATCCACTTGCCAGCACACGCGTATACAGGAAGACTTACAGGTAAAACTGAGCCATCTGCAGTCAATTGTCCTGGTTAATGGGAGTCATCAAGATTCCAAACCACCATTATTGGCCCACACTTTCCATAATTACAATAGGCCCTCAGAGTTATATTTCATATTTCTAGTTTCAGATACAAGAGTGGTACATTTATACAAATAGGATGATCACACTCAGTAGATTATAAGCTTTTTAATGATACCTTACAAGAGACCTTTTGCATGAAGCATATTCCAGTTATATTAGCATATATTCATAAAATCATATAGAGTGCAACATCACAATCACCATCGTACTGATGGACGAACTCTAGCACACGGTTAAGTGGCTTACAAGGAGTAAGGTGTAGGGATAGGAAGGGAAGCCAGGTATCTAGTTCTAACCCTAAATGCACATTAACTTTCTGTAAACAACGCTATGACTGGGACAAACTGAGAAGCCAGAGCTGCAAAGTTAAGGCTGAATTTCCTCTCCTATGTCTATATATTGCTGGAGAAAGGGGGAGGGGTTATTTGATCTACATGGGAAATACTGTACCTGAATAACTTTCATGCACAAGTTAAAGAGAAACTTTTTAAGAGGAGTGCGTTAGCATTTGCTCTATGTTTTTACAGGTTTGCACCCTGCTCATAACA
This sequence comes from Terrapene triunguis, assembly GCF_002925995.2. NCBI lineage: Eukaryota > Metazoa > Chordata > Testudines > Emydidae > Terrapene > Terrapene triunguis. Next base: position 4,293,299 of record NW_020664980.1, on the reverse strand, counting down.
GCATTTTAATGCTCTTTGTGCTACCATCAGAGCCACATGCTGCAACCACGTGATCTTTGTATGTTTTACCACCGCTCGCAAATGTTGTACCTGTTCTGTGAAACAAATTAGCTGTATGTGTGAGACTTCTTTACCCCTTGTGAGCAAAGCGAATAGACCAAAGCCAGAACTGTCACTGGATACATTCTGGACATTGTGAATCAAAGGGCATGATACACCCTGGGTATCAGTTCTGCACCCTCTCCCAGGTAGTGCAGACAAGAGAAACCATTATATATATATTTTTTAAAAGTACAACCTGTCTTGTTCTCTCCATTACTCCAGCCCTTCCAAGATGCACATGCCATATAGAATAAAAAGAGGATAAGAATATTGAGATGACAGGGAAACAAAATGGAGAGGATTTTTTTTTTTAAGTTACTTCCCTTCTGGGGCAGAATGAAGGGAGAAAGAATCAGGTTCAGCTGAAGTCATTAGAACTCAAATGAAATTTTACAAGGCTTTGAGAGTCTACTGCTGCGCTAAGGTTTCAATGTGCTTAGTTGCAGCTGTAGCACCTCACTTGATATGTTTTTCTCTCTCAGTTATTGCTGGAAGAAAGCTGGGGTGTGAGGCATCTTTTGTGTCCAGTTGCTAGCTTTGTGTTTATCTCTGAGTGTTTCTGTAAAATGACAGCTTTACAGTCCTGGCTGCTTACGGAATTAAAGAACTGTAAAAGGTCAGAGGCAGTGACTCTCAGAGTAGCACAATGCTGTGATGGGTTTCGGTATTTCCATTCAGCTGAACTGGGGCAAAACAAGACCTGACCAGAAGGACCCAAGAAAAAACTGCTGCATTAGAACCCTCAGGGCACCGATGTAACCACTGTTCATGATGAAAGCACCATAGAACTCTTTGGGGCTGGGATCGATTTTTTCTGTTTGTACTGTGCCTAGCATGATGGGGTTCTGGTACATGACAGGGGCTCCTATTAATAAATAAATAGTAAGAGCAGAAAGCTTAACATATACTAGGGGCAGCTTAGAATAAATACCATTATCTAGAACCAGCCCCCTCCAATGTAAATAATTTGCATCCCAAGTGAGAGCAAGAAATGTGCAGATAGTTTTGAGCCTCCAAGAGAGCAGGGTCTAGATCTCATTGCAATCTGAGTTAAGAATTTCTGAAGAGGCGACATCGCTGAGGCATCCAAAGGCAGTGGTGTGCCTGCCAGCTCATGACTTGCTGATGAAATCCTTCCCCCAGATCTGGCACCCAGCTCCTTTCTGACAGATTCGTGCTTGTTGTTTCCCCTCGTCTGTTGTAAAACACCTTGAGGTTGGGAGAAGTTGCTGCTGTAACAATAAATCCATTGGCTCTGCAAATGGTCTCTTTGCTCCTTAGCTTTATTTATTTTAGTGTTTTAACAGTCTCAGTTTAGAGCGGTCTCTAGAGGGAATCTCAGATATTTTTTCCTACTCTGTGGCGCAGAGAAATTCACTGAAAATGAGCAGGGATTAGACAACTTCGTCAGATGGCATGTCAGTTTAACCCCTCAGGTGCCACTCCTTGTTTCAGTGAAGATGGGAGCTTTTCACACAACCCTATGGCCATATAGGGGCTACTCTCACCATAACCATAGGGTCAAATTCATTGTTGGTTTGTAATGCCATGTCTTAAGGCAATCAAGGCGCTGATATGCCACTGTAAATCCAGATGAAACCTTACGTAATACACATGGGTATTTCTAATGTTGTGCCATGGGACTCCTGTACTGGGTAAACACCACTCTCCCAAGCTTATTCTAACGGTATGCAGGCAAAATGTCTTTATTATAATTACATAGTTCCAAAGCTGTGCACGGCACATTGGAGAAGAGACAGAGTCTCTGCCCTGAAGATCTTACAATTAAGATTAGAACAGGAGGCGACCATGGAAGGGGTGTAAAAATAGGTGAGACAGAGGTGAGGACAAGGAGATTGCATGGCTTCTTAAGAGGGTTGTGCTGGTGCCTTGATGGCTAGGTTTCTTTAGATCCTGTTCAGTGACTTGATGTGGGTAGAACTATAGTTCATAAGCAACCCTGAAATGGGTTTTGAGCAGGGACTGAGGAGGAGGCATGATTGATGGAGTCAGGAAGAGAGTTTCAGGCCAGGGGGCACCATGAAAGAAGAAAGAGAGATGAGCTTGGGATAGAGTATGAAAGGGGACATCCAGATGAGCAGGATGCGGGGTGTATGTGTGTGTGTGTGTGCATCAAAGAGTCAAAGGTAGAGTGGCGCGACGAGAGATCGGAGTCTGTGGGTTTGTATTGGCAGCCCTCCCTCTTCCCAACGCTGGGAATTAATGCGGCACTGTGCCTAGCTGTACTACCATGATTGTCTCGAGCATTGTTACCTGTTGCTTGCTGAAATCTGAACCCCTCCTTCTGTTACAGGGTCTTTCTGAGTCTCCTGCTCCTGGGTATTATGCAGGAGTGATGCACTGCCCAGCTCTCATAGGGAAATGCTTTGAGGCTCTTGCTGATAGAGGGGGAAATTGCTCCCCAAACAACGAACAAGCAAGGAGATGCCACAAAACTATGACCTAGAACTCCACTGGTGGGAATGCACCTTCTGGGGTTCACCCAAGATTATAGTAGGCAAAAACTGTTTGGCTAAGAAGCTGTCCCAAGGGAGCTTTCAGATGGAGAGGGCCCTTTCTCTGTTGGACTCAGTCACAGTAACAACACAGCAAATGCCAGATTGGAATGTCACCTCCCAACCCCATTCCTCATCTGAAATCTGCTTTGGCAATGCTTCTTGATTCCACGAGCTCCCAGGCTGAGGTGCCTCTTGATCGGCATGAGAGGCAGAGCAGTGGCCCGGGCTGGCACCTGTCAGCATCTACTGGATTCAGTTTTTCACTTAAAGGAGCAGCGTAACTCCTTTTTAGAGCTGGGCAGAATCTGGATGTTCTCTCTGGTCACATGTGTGATCTGGAAGTTGAATCTTTGCTCATGTTTGAATGGGACAGTCCCCTTCAAAACTCTGACGAGCAGTCCATATTATAATATTTATAATCTCATTTATATAAAACTGTTCTCTGTCTGTAGCCAGCCTTTCTTTGTGCATAAATCCTGCTGGGCATAGACTCTCCCCTCCCCTCCCCTTTGATGGCAGTGAAAATGAAGAATAAGGGTAGAAAGTAATGTGGAAAGAACTGCTTTATAGCATTACGCTCTTAAGACATATACAGTCTAATGCTGACTTGCCCAGGTGTCTCTGACTGTATGATCCTTTTAAATGGTTAGGTTACGTTAATGTCGGCACCTCTCATCTAGCTTCTCTCCTGGCTTCCTGGATTCTCTTTCATATATTTTGGCAGGACTTTTTATTTGTAAACCTCCTTCCAGGAAGGTTGACATTCTCCAAAAGGAAAGTGCTACTGTAGTTGTTACCATAAATTTTCAGCCTGTAACCGTATATTGTAATAATGAGCCAATACATCATTTTTAAAAGGGCATTTTATTTGGATTACTAGTTGCCATAGTTACATGGTCAGACCTGCCATGTGTAGTACTTGAGCCTGCTTTCTGTCAAGTTAACTTTCCTGGAATGATTATCCTAGCACCACTGTGAAATTACAGTGCAAAAGAACAGGATGTGTTTGGGTGCATCTTAGGTGAAGACTTTACAGTTTGGGGAGGATAGTACTGAGAGGGGATGTAATGGAATTATGTAAAGCAACGGGTGGTATGGAGAAGGGAAGTTAGGAGCTCTTCCTGACCCTCTCTTAGAATACCAGAATGAGGCGAGCATGATGAAATGAAAAAGTAACACGTGTAAGAGGGTTTTTTTTTTAATTACACAATTCATAATTTGATCAGTGGAACTCCTTGCCACAAGATATCACTGAGGACAAAAACTTAACATGATATTAAAGAGGGTTAGATGAAAAATAACTCCCACAATTATACTAATTAGGATTACACTTATAAGGCACAAGCCAATCACCAACTGCTAAGACTGATTAGGAAGAAACTTTCCCTGTGGTGTTTCTCCCCCCCCCTTTCATTTGCAGCATCTGATATTGGGAGCTCAGAGACACTGGACTAGGTGAATCCTTACTCTCCTCTGGTATGGCAATTCTTATGCCCAAGATTTTACCAAGGGTTTCAAAGTATCCAGTCTCCCTGTAGTTACTGAATAGGTCGGATATCAAATCTCTCATTTCTTACTCCTGCTACTCAAATGCTTCTGAAGGTCCTCGGAGGCCATATTCACCTGCCCTACCCTTCCCGTCTCCCTCTATGATCTGTTCTCTTTTTTAGTTTTGCCCTTCCCACTTGGAAGTTGGTCACATTTTCACCTGTTTCCCCGTCTCTCTGGAAATCCTTCTCTCCTTCACTTCAGATCCTATCCACAGGCCTTTTTGCTTGGCATTAGCCTATGTTAAAACCAATTATCCACCATCCGATCTCTTTCCCCAACCTTGCCCTTTCCTAGTTCCATTATTGTAACAATGCACGGTGAAGTACAGAGGGAGCAGAAATGGTGGTGGGAGAGGGAGCACGTCTGACTATTCATTCTCTTTTGTTTTTGTTTTTCACCCTTCTACCAGCGTACGAGACATGACCAAAACTAAGCAAATGGATTTTGTGGCAGGAGACAATACTGGCAGTTTTACCTCGTTCTTGATTTGATTTGTCTGTTTTAAATTGCATTAGACAGGCAGTTAGAAATATAAATGCTTGGGCCATTGAAATATTATTTAAGTGCTATATAACAATGTGGCTGTATTTGAATCTTTGCTTCCAAAACAAACTTAATTATTCTGGTTATGCATCAGAATTTTGGGGCTGCAGTACAAGGAGGTTAAATGCTGAGAATTTGCAGTATGCACTAATGGTACATTTATTCATGAGGGTTGCTGGGAACTGACAAAACTGGATTCTTGAATGTGCCTGAACAGACTGTATCATTATTCTCTTTCCTAATTTTTTTTATTGATATCTTTTCTATCAAACCCATGTAAAAAGAAACATACAGATTCCTCCCTGGTGAATCCACTGGTGTTCTCCTGTCTTTGTAAAATCTATTTGAGCAGTTGTCAAATACATTCCTTTCATGCTTTATCTGTCATGTCACAGGACACCACCTAGTGGTGGCTGAGAACTTGGGTTAGTATGCAGTTCATAGATGATAGATCTAGTGCTAAAGCTTTTCCAGCTCTGCTTGTAATGTTTGCCTAATTTCAGGTTTAGTTGAAAATTAACATCTATCCAGGTTCTCTAAGGGTTGCAAACATTGCGTGTGAGTCAAACTTATGTGGAATTATGTGGCCGTGCATGATTTTACCCCCTTCTCCCCCCATACAAGGCAAACCACATCAATTTCATCTGAGTGTCCCTGGGATTTTGAGTTTGTTCATCTGCAAAACTCAAAGTAAAATTCTATGAGTAGGACCTTACCAAATTCACGGCCATGAAAAATGCATCATGGACTGTGAAATCTGGTCTTTTGTGTGCTTGTACCCTACACTAAACATATTTCACAGGGAAGACCAGTTTCTCCAAGTAAGGGTCCTGCCCAAAAGAGAGTTACAGGGGGGTTGCAAGGTTATTTTAGGGGGTGGAGGGTCGCAGTATTGCCACCCTTACTTCTGCGCTGCCTTCAGAGCTGGGCGGCTGGAGAGCAGCGGCTGTTGGCTGGGCACCCAGCTCTGAAGGCAGCATCCCGCCAGCAGCAGCACAGAAATAACCATGACAATACCATACCATGCCACTCTTACTTCTGTGCTGTTGCCTTCAGAGCTGGGCGGCTGGAGAGTAGCGGCTGCTGACTGAGGGCTCAGCTCTGCAGGCAGCAGTGCAGAAGTAAGGGTGGCAATACCATACTATGCCATGCTTACTTTTGCACTGCTGCTGGCGTTGGCTCTGCCTTCAGAGCTGGGCTCCCAGCCAGCAGCTACCACTCTCCAGCTGCCCAGCTCTGAAGGTAACAGCACAGAAGTAAGAGTGGCATGGTATGGTATCCCTCCCTTTCTAGCCCCATCTGCACAGCCCCCTTGGTACATTCAGGTTGTCTCTAATTTAGCTGCCTGGTTTATTCCTTGTGATTTGATCGTGTGGCTTAGCAAGTAGCTGTGAGCAATTTTCATTTATCTCTGTGTGCTGGAAATTATCTCTCTGCTGTCCTCTGTCTATTTATAATGCACTGTGGGAGACTGTTGAAGTGTAGCAAAAGACAGGCGTGGTCTTTGAAGGCTGTTACTTTGCTCTGAAGCACTTCTGCTTAGCTTATACCACAAAGAATGTTTTAAACGAGCAGCCGAGTGCAGATCTTAAGCCAGCCTCACTATAATGGTCCACATCTGCACCTAAAATAGTTCATATAGCTAGTTGGGCCTTCAGAAATTGTTTGGTTACGAACGGCAAGCATGTGCAGCTGCTACGTAACGTGTGAATGTATCGACCCCATCAGAATTCAGAAGTACAGTCAGGGATGATCCTGAGCTTTGAGTCGCAAAAACGCCTGAACTCTAATGTTGGCTGTGCTGCAGACATGCTGGAAGACCTTGGGCAAGTCCCTTTTAAATTTTGTGTCCCACTTCCCCAGCTATCTAATCTATTTTGGGGTATTCTGTAGTGCTGAAGCATTTTCCTGGTAAATTACTTTTATATAGCAATGTTCCAAGTGTCTTAGGGTATGGAGTTGAGCCAGACCTAGGGTGACCATATGGCCCATTTTGGCCGGGACAGTCCCTTTTTTAAGCCCCGTCCCGGCTGTCCTGACTTTTTTTGGCAAAAGTGGGCATTTGTCCCATTTGCTCTTGTCAGCTGGATCATTTGGCAAGAGCAAACGGGACAAATGCTCCCTTTTGTCAAAAAAGTGGGGTGCTGTGTAGAGGAACAGTGTGGAGTGGGGGGGGCCGGCATGGTTCGAGTGACCAGTGACAGCCTTGAGCGGGGGGGATGGCAGGGCTCGGGCGAGCGACTGGGGCCAGGGAGGCGAGGGAAGTGGGGGGCAAGCAGCTGGGGCCAGCCCCAGGCGGGGAAAGGGAGGGAGTGGGCAGGCAGGTGAGCAACCCTAGCCGGACCCTGAGACTGTCCCCCATTTACCAAAATGATCCTCAGATGCCTTTAGTGAGAAGGGGATGATGATATCCGTGCTAATTCTTAAATGCTTTCCTCCATCCGAGCAGCATAACGTCAGCGTTGCCTAGGTTTAGTTTTTCATCCAGGTGCTGGTTTCCTGTAGACCCCATGACATCGTTGTGACGTCATTAGGTGCGACCGTGAAAAGAGAGAGAACGCAGGTGCGATCAGTGTATGGCTGGCCACGGAGTCTGTGTGTTCTCACCACACACAGTTCCATGGAGATGAAATGGATCCTTGTGATGTCCTCAGATTGGGGGCTTTTGGAGAGGTGGTACAGTTTGCCCATCACCACGATGGATCCTGTATTGCTACCGCAGAGCTAGGAAAAGAGCCCAGTTGTCCTGACTCCCAGTTTCTTGTACAAAACACTTGACTTATTTATTTAGGTAGGTAGGTTGCCATACCAATGAATGCTGCTGAAATGTAAATCTGATTGACCTGGGTTTATTCTCAGTCACGTTTTACGCTGCTGGTTTGAAATGGGCTGAAATGTGTGAGCTGGACTCCGTATGTGCTTGGCTCATTGCCAGCTCTTTTACCAGCTTCTCTCCCCTCCTCCTCTCCCTGGCAGAATGTGGCATTTGGATCCTGCCCAGAAAGCCGCGAGAGTGAATGATGTTGTAGTAAATCTGTTTTGACTGGGGATCTGCAGCGCATAATATAGTCAGGATGTCATTAAGCCTATGGTGTGCTTAAAGGGACGAGTACAGCAAAATATGCTGCAAACAAAACCAGCAGCCCCGGAGGTCAGCACAGAGCTTGGAAACAGGAAATGGCTCCTTGTGTAATTAACGTCAGTTTCTTTATTATTAGCTGCACAAACAGAAGGTTGGCATAGCTCCTGAGTGATCAAGTTAAACTCTGAACCCTCACAAGCCCACCAGCCCTGGGTGGTGGGGAAGCGAACAAGAGTTTTGTTCCCTCTCTTGTATATTAGATGCTGAAACAGAAGATTTTTTATTTTTTTTTTGCAAATCAGTCAAAATGCTTTGTGGGCTGGGGGTTTATGTGACCATCCCCACCCCCGATAAACCAATACAGCTGGCTTCAGCATAACCAGAATTCAGCATTCCAAGTATTGGGGTTTTTAATAATGATTTTCTGGAAAAATAACATGTGCACGCACCTGCACACTCCACCCCTGACCCGTTTGCGATATTGGCCTTTAATATTAGCAGCATTTCAGATGACTTAGGTAGGGACTTGTGGGTTGATGACCATCCTCACCTGGCAGTGTGTCAGTTGGAGAGGCCTCACCCCAGCACGCTACGCTTCCCAATTCCTGAAGAAAGATTTGAGGCTATACAGCCCATGGTATGTAATGCTGCAGCTGCGTCCTTGTGCTCCCTGAATGCTCTGCCCCTCTGCTCTTCTGAGGGCTTTCTATTGTCCAGCAGCAAAACTCTGAGAGAGTAAAAGAACAAACCACCTTCACTCTGCCCTCCCCCAAAGTCCCCTTTTAAAATACCCCCCACCCCCAACAAAGCAACTCAAAGAAGCAAAAAGGCTGCCTTGTAAAATACAAACAAACTACTGTACCGGCACCCCCCAAAGCCTCCTGCAGTGACCCTGGAATTCCGAGGGGCAGGCTGGATTTCTCCATTGACACTGTCCCAAGTAAATTAGGGGGATTGGGGAGAGAGAAAAGTAATGGGATGCCGGGACTTTTTGCTGACACAGTGCTTAGGGGGCTGGGAAACCAGTTTGACCAGTAAGTGGAGCCTGGGAATGGCGTGGCAGCAGCACATAAAGGGATGAAAGGGTGTGTAGATAATGGAAGCTGTATGTGATGCGGGGAAAAAGCTGCTTTGTGCTTGACATTGAGTATCTTTCAGCGGATAAACCTATTATTTGAAATCAGGAGGATGTAGGCACTGATTTCTGAGGTGCATTCTTTTGGTCTTGAGGGGATGCGACCAAGTAACTTAGGTCCAAAAGCATGAGCCGTTGTAGTTTTGCTGTATAAGTGGCAGTGCAAAAAGCAAAGCAACTACATAAAGGATGAGACAGTAAAGAGCTGGGTGATTTTTAGTAGCAAGTAAAGAGACTTTTATGCAAAAGACACTTGTCTTGGGAGTATCCTTTTAAAAAATGTAAACGTTTTGTTCCCATGTCCCTTCCTGGCAGCTGAGCCGTGTGCTTGTGGGTAATTGTCCTGATGACCAGAACAGCTTCCAAAAGTCCCTTTGCGCTTTGCTCCTCCCCCTCAAAAGAAGCCCAAATGGTTCCTTCTGAGATCTCTGTGAGTCACAAATATGCATTTCCTGAAATGGAACTGAACAGTGACATTCTGTTGCCTTCTGAAGGTAAAAAGACCGTCACAAAGCAGTGATTGTCCTTCCTTCCATTCATGTCACAACTGGCAGGTTTTGCTGGCTCACTGACCTTTCTTTCTGTGCTGAATCCTTTCCCGAGCCTGGATTACATGTTCACTTTCCTAGGATGATCATCTTGCTTATTCCGTGTGACAGAATTCTTTTCCCTCTTCAGGCAGCCTGAGCCTGCACACACTGCAAGGTGTAACTTCACTCGCATTGGAACGTTTGCGGGATAAGGGCTTAGGTGTTCAAGCAATGGCTTTCCCCTGGTGATGCTAAGAGTGGGGATGGTCCGTTCAGATAACATAAAGACTGACTAACACCTCACCCAAAAACTGAAGATAATTCTTTCTTGAAGTTTGGGGAGAGTCTTCTTTGCTTATTCCTTCCTATTTATACTCACTGGCCACAAAGGTTTGATCTCCTCTTTTGCTGCTGTATTGTCGGCCTTAAATGTTTCAAAGGAGAGAGTTTTTTAAAAGTGGTGTTGAGGAAAGTCTTTTTGTTGAGAGAGAGAGAGAGAGAAAGAAACATCACTGAATTCTGTGGAACTGGGTGGAGCTATTGGGGAATAGGAGTGAGGAAATAAAGGGAATCGGCTTATAGTTAGATCCAGTGACTGGTGGGATTTCCAAAGCCTCTACGTGACTCAGGAGCACAGTTCATACCCAGAGCCAATTGGCATTGTGCTCCTAAGACACTTATGGGCTTTGGAAAATACCACCTTGCATGTGGCAGGCTATGTGGTAACTTAATGAGGTTTGGATCGGGAACAGAAGCTGTGAATTGTAAAGTAATAAACAGGTGTATTATTAACTTCTTAGACAGCTCCTTTCAGCCAAAAGAACCACAATGTGGAGGCTTAGCAAGCTATCTAGTGGAATCGCATCACCCACCACTGAAATGCTGCTGTCGCCTGGGGTGAATTTGGCAGCTGATTAAGAGTGCGCGGCAACACTATGCAACAGTTAGTGGCAGAATGTAATTCATTTACCCATTTAGACTTCAGCTGGGACAGCTGGGCTACCATTCATACTCTGTGGGATCCTTGAGGATAACAGGTCCGGATATTTAAACTCACGTCTCCTATGCTACAGTGCAGGGACATTGGTTTAGCACTGATTCAGAAGGAAGAATGCCATTCAGCATGTGGGGTGAAATGCTGGTCCCATTGAAGACAATGACAAAACTCCCGCTGACATCAGTGGGGCCAGGATTTCACCCCTGGAGTCTCTCTTGGATGGCAGGGTGTGTGCACCTCAATCAAGTACTCTCGAGGCAAGCAGGTTGAGCCTGGGGAAGATCTGACAGGATCCAGGGCTGAGGTGACATGGCTGACTATTGCATACTTTTTAATACCTCTGATTTTTCATTTTTCCCCCTTCTCTCTCTCCCCCCCTTCTCAACAGATCTGTCTTCAGCAAAGCGGAAATTTGCAGATTCCCTAAATGAGTTTAAATTCCGATGTATAGGAGATGCAGAAACAGATGATGAAATATGCATAGGTAAGTGGGAAGGCTACATTTGTTAAGGGGGTCTCTCTTGATATTTCTGGACCGAGCTAATCAGAGCACGAGGCGCATAGACATGTGATAGAAATACATGTGAAGTATTGATGGACCCAGAAGCTCCACTAAACTCCGTCCCAACCTGCAGAAACAATATCTTCCTTTTAATCCAGCCCTTGTGTGAAGCCCAGGGAAACTGGAGTCTTGCAGTTTGCCCTGAAGTTGGCTCTGTCAAGCCAAGGGAAAGAGAGTTCCAGAGTCCAGGGCTTCTCATTGGCAATACCCTGCCACTAGCCCCTTTCCATTTTAAAGCAGTGCATCTGTGAATCTGGTGGGACAAAGGCATGGCTAAATATAGCGAGTTCCCGATCCAAAAGAGAAGGCGGCAACCTTCTTGCTAAGCAGTGGTGAAAAAAGCACTCCTGGCCACTGCTATCGGGACAAACAGAAGGAGATGAGGATCCAATTGGACTCCCCAGGTTGTGATCCTGGTGGTAAAACATGGCCTTTTACTTTAGTGCAAAGGAGCAGCTCCTCCTTGTTTTTCCCCCAGCCAGCCAACATTAGCCCTCTCCTATCAAGGTTGATCCCTCGGGCTTTTTACACACGAACAGGAGCCTATATAACTAAATTGGGTTTAAGCCTCATCTTTAGTAAGAGTGTCCTATTTCAATTGAACTTGAGTCAATGGTTTTTTAATTTTCTTTCTAGCCAAACCCCAGTCTCACTTAGGCAGTGAGAGGGCTTTTCAGCTGAGATGACCAAACGTACTGGTCATACCTCACATCCTAGGTGAGATGCCCTAGATCCCCTGTGAGACAGACCCAGCAGAGGATAAAGAATTGCCCATTGGGTAGTTCACTTTCAAGACCAATGCAACATCTCTTTGTCTGTGGGGCTTGGAGTATAGTTTTGTGGCTGCACGTCTTACCAATCGGTTTTATTTTTTTATAGTTAACTGTCAATAATCGAGATGAAAAAGAGCTATTGAGTCATCCAGTCCATCTCCCAAGGGTCTGGGGCTGCAGGACTGCACAATAAACTTGCCAGACCATGGCTCTACGTGTCTAGCAGCTTAATTTAAGGGCCTGTGGGTTGTTTTTGGGAAGATATACTAGGGAAAAGCCAGTCTGGTATATATTGTTCCTCCCAACCATGGTTCTGCACAGGTACTCCGGCTTTGCTATCAGCGCCACTGGAAAAGTTCAAGGTTCAGAATTTCCTATTTCTGTCTCTACTTCACTAAAATGTAAGGACAGAAACAAATCTGAATTGATTGGTTTTCCAGGTGACATAAAATAAATAAATTTGCAACAAAGTGCAATGAATTCGAGCCTGGAGCAGACTTGTACGTGCAAGGCTGCAAAGTTCTACTTCATATCCCACTAACAGTGTAACTGGGCCACAAGGGAGTTCCATGCACTTGTTCAGAAGAGACCGGCATGCCGCTACTCATGAATATATTCCACCAAAATTCAAAAGCCAATTCTTTGCTCTTATTAGCAGCCAATGAACAGCCAACCTGCTAATAAAGTAAGGATGCAACAGCATAATCTAGTCCGACTGCCCGGTATTTCATGTTAAGAGTAACTAACTGCTGGAAATGTGTAGCCCAAACTTCTTTAATGTTAGAGACTTTACAGCCCATTTTATATACTAAACCTACTGGTGTGTCTCTTTCAGCAAAATCCCTGCAAGAATTTGCCACTGTTCTCCGGAATCTCGAAGATGAGCGAATGCGCATGGTATGGACTTTGAGGCTTGTGGTTTCTGAGTTAAACCTCCTTCTGTATGATCCTTTGATAAAGGGGAGGGTTGGCGAGGAGTTCAGGGTCACTATGGTGTTGGGAGAGGCCTGTCGTCTGCTCACGTAGGCTGGAAGGTAAAAAGGGGCTTTAGGTACCTCGGCCTGAGGTCTGTGGAGAATAGAAACTGGTGAGTGCATTGAACTGATTTTGAGATGTGGGCTCGTGGCATGAAACGGGCTGACCAGAGTCCCTTCACCAGGTCTCAGCAACTTTCAGATGGGTATTACGGATGCAGTGGTAACTCCTCCTGACCTATGTACCAGAGGCTGGCTGCACGACTTCTATAGGGGTGGGGTGCAAAGCAGTTCTGTAAGTCCCTCTTGCCTGTTTTGGCCACGGGCCACTGTGTAACTAACTAGCCAGGATTACTGGGTTTTATGCCTGAAAGAATGGGAATATTTATTCTTAGGGACTGAGTCTTGGCAGCATGCCGGGGGGCAGCAAGTCACAATGAGCTGTGACTCAATCTAATAGGCCCCACATTGACAGAACACAGGCCAAATTATTCTTTTCAGGCTGTTGGTACATTTTTCCTTTCACTCTGAGTGCGGTGTCTCTGCTGCTGTCAAGTGCAGAAGCTGCTTTAGGCTAAGCTACAATGCGCTTCCTTCCTCCCAGCAGTGCGATAACCTGTGGGTTTTCTATTTTGGGAAGGAAATTGGGTCCTCTCTTGTATCTGCAGATTTTCCACCTGGCTGGCTTTATGCTGTAAAGAACGTTAACTACTTTCATTTTCACATTTGGTGTGTTTAAACTGGGTAACACTGGTGCTTGCAAGATGTACCCTGCTATGTACTGGCACAATGGGGAGCATCCAGGTCGCTCCTGGATTCCTAGACAACGGGAGTTGTAGATTGGCTGGGAGTGTGGGCGGGCAGCTTTCTCTGAAAGAATTTGATGTCACAAGTGTTGCTCAGTGGATGAATTAGGGTTTTGGGATTTGTGGACTCCGGCTTTGCTACTGACCATATACTTGACTATGAAATGACTTTGCTCCATGTGAGGGGCAAATTACCTCCCCCTCTATGTGCCTCAGTTTATCCATTTGTGAAGCAGGGTAATGACCCTGTTTCTCACAGGGGAGTTAATGTTTGCAAAGTGTTTTGAGAGCCTCTGATCAACGACACAGTGGTTCTTCGTTTTGTTTGGTTTTTTAGATGTTGGACAGGTTTAAACCACTTTGCGTTGAAATGTGAATTCTGCCTTGTATAAACGCATAGAAAGGGAAGATCGCTGCCCTGAAGATCTTAACCCTAAATTGAACAGATACAAAGCAGTTAATAACCAAGCGTGTGTGAGTAGACAATACTGGAGAGATGATGATAATCTGTGCCTTTATCTCATCAGATTGAGAATGCTGGTGAGGTCCTGATCACTCCACTGGAGAAATTCCGCAAGGAACAAATTGGTGCTGCTAAGGTAGGTCAGCTGTGCTTCCATGCGCTGTGAATTGACTGCCATCTCTGCACGTGCTTGAAACTAGAAAGGCCTGAAAAGGATAAAAATGTAGCGAACCCTTTCCCTAGTTCCCCCCCACTCCCGAAATGAAACTTGATTGAAATGTGCACAGTGACGAGCAGCTCGGTTTGAGGGAGCCAGGGGGTTTGTACATGCAGACCTGTACCATCTATGGACACCAGGAGGTCAGCCATGGGAGGGAAGAGCTTCCAAAAGTTTCACACCTTCTGTTTAAACCCTTATCTGAACATCTCTGCGGTGGCAGTGGGGCCATTCAAACTTCTAGCCCTGATTACGGTCCTTTGGTACGTCTGACCCTGTCTGAAAGCAGGTGGGATAGGACGAGGACCAAGTGCACACAAAGTTAAGCAAACTTTTTTTTTTTTTTATTTCAAACCTCAAGCAAAGTTTGCATTACTTAGATGAAGTTCTCAACTGATTTTTTTTTCTCTCCGGATCAATTCCCCACATCCCATATGTGTAACTGGAATAGGTTCAGTTTTGTCCAGGTCTATTCCCCCATCCCTACTGTGTAACCAGAATATATTCCGTTTTAATTTAGAAGAGCTTTGCTAAATAGGGCAAATCTCAAATAGATGACAACTGAAACAGTATCTCTCATGGCTGCTACTGAAGCACAAGCCATGGTTTTTGCCTCTTTCCTGTCTTTTCACTGAAATTAAACTTGCAGCTTCGTCTTCCGTCTGCTGCTCTCCTGTTACTATAACAACCTGTTTCTGCCTGCAGGAAACATAAGCTAATGTGTATGAGCTTCATTACCTGTATTCAGTAGCATGTAGGGGCCTCAGCTAGATTAGAGTCCTGTTGTGAAAGGCACAGTGGTTTGGGCTAGTATGGCAGTTCCTATGCTGCTTTAGGGAGAAGTCTATAGCTGAAAAAGATCCTTCCGAAATGGGCTGTTGTTCGTAGGTATCAGATACTATGGAGAAGGTTGTGCAGTGCCTTAGCAGGGTGTCAGCTGTGGGTGCAAAGAAGGCAAAGTACCTGTGCGGTTCCAGACCTTGTTAATCTCTGTAGACCTTTGAAGGATATGGTTCATTGTATTGTGATGGGCTGGCAGTTTATGTGCATTGCTGTTTTATGTTGGGGGTAGCAAGTGGAGTATTTATCCCAAAGAGGGAAAGATAAAGGGCTAGGCTATTCAGCCAAAGTGTGTGTGTTGGCATTTAACCAGAATTGTAAACCCTCCATAACTTCAGAAGTTTCCTCTGGGATCCTCTCAGTACCTGGGGAGGTGGCCAGGACCTTAGGAAACACTTACAGTGCTGAGGGAGGAGATTCTGCTGCCTCCTGTATGGTAGGTGTGAATTCTGGTGCTGATGGCAAGAACAACTGGGGTTGCTGGACTTGGTTCCTGCCGGGACATTATTTGCAATTAGTCTTTTTTTAGAGCAGCAATTGGAGTAGCCCCATGGCACTGCACAGATTTAAAAACATTACATTACCAGAATATTTAGAAAGGGCTCTAGAATTTGATGCCAATTTTTCTTAATCTGTTTCAGATTAGTATGAGGCTTTTTTCCTTCTCCAGAGGGGAATTGATCCGTGTGTGTGAGATGGTGGTGTCAGCTGGTGGGTATGGCAACAAAATGGCTTTGGCTGGTAGATGTCAATAACATCCATGAGGAGGCACCTGCAGTGGTAGCACTGTTATTTTACAGTGCTCGTAGGAGAGAGCTTTGATTACAGTGCTTTCTCTATTACTGTTCCCATTGGAATTCCTGACCCACATAGTGAATGCATTGTTTGTGTGAAATAACCTGCTGTATTTCCAGGTGCTTTTGTGTCACTTCTAAGGTTTGAGTTTAGCAGACTTTTTCAAAATTGCAGATCCCACTAAAACCAGAAGAGAAAAATCCCTTTGCACCCACTTACATCAGAGATGAATTTGGCTCCTGCTATTGACTGACTTTGTACTTTGCTTCCTGGGGACAGTAAAGGAATTTGCAGTTTGTGACTTTCTGCACTGGCTTTGGTATATTTGCGGTTTTGCTGGCTGGGAAACCTTTCCCATCAGTAATGCTGGTGTGGAGGGAGCTGGAGAGTGAATTCTGCCATCCAGATGCCCTCAGAAGGGCTATGAAGAATGTGTGTTTCTGAGGCTGTTTGAAAGTCCCACATCACCATGGTGAAGGCAGTGGAGGATGTAAATGAACCCTTAGAGAATGTTCAGAAGCCCAAATTAAGAGACTTTGAAAGCTTTAATTTCTGAGGTGAGCAGGCCCGAGGTGGCGGAAGGATACTTGGACAGAAATAACAGGTATGCCAGTATCGTAGTAAGCTTGCAAAGATGCCCAAAATCAAACCAAAGTGCTGCTTAGCAGAATCCGATGATAAAGGAAACTGAGGGTCATGCGGCTTTGTTTTCTTGGCCGTTTGTATTGTCCTATGAGACACTGTCCTCTGTGCACTCAGGTGCTCTCAGGAATCTGCATCCATGCCCCAGCCTCTCTGTCAAGAGACCTTTCTAGTAGCGCAGCTGTTGAAGAATAACTTTGGCAAAAAGCACGTTTTTGCTTTCATCTTCTATTGCCATTTCTTTTGTGGCGTGAGCTTGCCAGATACTGTCCTGTCCTTGGCTGCCATCCTGGACAAAGCATCTTGGCAGGTCTCAAATGAGCAAACAGGAGATCATGAACTCTTGATGACCTTTACCCCTTCAAAATGCTGCTCTTTTGCTCACCCTGGGGTTCACATGTGGATGCAGGCGGCCTGTCATTTGGGTCAGCTTCTCTGAAGTGGAGGAATGGGGGTTCATGTGTGATGATGGACACTTTTGGACTGATCATGTGGCCTGGCTACTGTCCAGGGTTCTGTCACCAAGCGTGACTGGCACACCCACAGAGGGGTCACTGCAGTTATGTAAAACAAGTGATTTGCTTGAGTAAAGTGCCTTGTCTGTGCAGCTAATTAAAAGCAGGAGCACTTGGGTTTGTGAAGCTTCCTTCCTTCCACTTTGGGTTTTTTTTTGTCCAGTTTGGCACCAAGTGCAGCATGCCTTCTGTGGGCAAGGTCCTCAGCTTGCAGTCAGTCTAACGTGGTCTTCAGAAGTCAGTATTTTAAAACTTAGAATACATCTGTCCTCTCTGCTTAGTGCTTTCAGGCTCTTGTAAGCCGGGGTCTAGTGGAGGGGATAAGTATGCCACGGAAAGCCCTTCGAATGCACCTCTTTGATGCAAAGGCTGCAGGTTCATTCCCAAACATATTGTGGAGATGGGGGGAGAAACGGGAGGAAGGTGGAAGGAGGTGGGTAAAGGTTATGTTGAAGTGGCCATTTGAAGCTTCCAGTTCACAGAATCTAATTGGTAGATCGTCATGCTGAGGGACACAGGCCGGGTTAAGGTGTCACTCTGGTGGGCAGGGTGTTGGGCGCTAGGAGTGCGCTAGCATTCTTGGCAGGTGTGTAACCAATGACCTGCACTTGGTGCTGGAAATGTCTCTGGATCAGCTCTGGGAACTGGTTATTTGATGAGCTTTGGGGTTTGCGAATGAGTAGAAAGTCTCACTTCCTAGGTCACAGATTTAAATCTGACTCTGTTTAGTGGTGGCTGAAATCCATTATATGATGGCTGCTCAGCGGCCAGTTTTGAAACAAAGTAGGGGCCTCATTGTGGCTTTAGGAGGTGGATGCATGGCCACAATTAACTTGCACCCTAGTTGACAAGACTGAATGCGTCAGGTCCTGGGGAAAACTGGGCCAAGGGGAAAAAGTCACCTAGGCAGTAAGCTATTGTCAGGTTCTGTGAATATGTTCTTTTCTTTCTGTATTGTAGCATGGTGAACTCCACTGTTCTTAGTTCTTTAGAAGCACTCCATTATTTCCCCCCTTAGTTTTCATAGACCCATGTTGGTTACAATTCCTTTGATCTGGCAGTGTTACACTGGAACTATGTTCCCTGTTGGAAATTGTTCATTCACATTCAGCTGACCCCAGCGAGGCTGCTGGTGTGCTGAGACCACTGCCTATTGTGCTGACCAGCATTGTCTCATGTTCTTTCCTTGCACTCTCCTACCTGTCATCTCGTCTGGCACTTGGAATGTAAGCTGTTTGGGGCAGGGACAATCTTTGTTCTGTGTTTGAACAGTGCTGAGCACAATAGGGTCTTGGTCCATGACTCGGACTCCTAGCTGCTGTGGTAACACCAGTAATATCACTGTCTTGGTGTTGGGGCCCTAAAGAGTCAGTGTCATGTGACTGCTCTTGGTGGTTTTAATGTGACATTTGTTTAGTGATGTTTGTTTTTTTGGTAGGATGCCAAGAAGAAGTACGACAAGGAGACGGAGAAGTATTGTGGTGTCTTGGAAAAGCACTTAAACTTGTCTTCTAAGAAGAAAGAATCCCAACTTCAAGAGGTGAGAGCAAGCTCTGGTTTTCAACTTCTGGCATTCTCCTGAGTCAGATCCCGTCATGATCTCTATCTACAACTAGCAAAACCCACTGCGTGGCTGTAAAATGGATATGTTCATGCTGATAGAGAATGACAGGGGTTTTCTCTCTGTTTTGGTAAAGTGAATCCAAGATACCACCAAAAAGACAATGACTAGGCGGGGAGAGAGACCGCCTGTGGTTAAAAGCACCGGATATCAGGAGACTAGAGTTTTACTCCTGGGTCTGCTACAGACATCCTGTATCAACTTGGCTAAGGTGCTTCCCTGCTTTGTGTCTCAATTTCCTAGCCCATAAAATGTGCCCATTAATACCCAATAAGCAGGAAAGGTTGTGAGCTTAATTCATTAACGTTTCAAAACTGCATAAAACCCTCTAATTCAGGTGGAAGCTATCTAATTATTAACAGTGTACTGTGCCAAACTCTAAGTAAGGGTACATCTACACTGCAAAACCAACCAAACAACGACACCCAATCCCCACCCTCCCTCAGTGGAGAGCCTCAGAGTCCAGCTCTACAGACTCGGGCTTGCAGGGCTCGCGCTATGGCTGTAAAAATAGCTGAGTGAATGTTCTGGCCTGGGCTGGGATGGAGCCTGAATTCCAGCCCAAACCGGAATGTCTACACCGCTATTTTTAGTGCTGTAGCATGAGCCTGAGTCTTTAGACTTGGTTGCTGATGCTCTCTGCTACAGTGGGTGGGAGTGGGGGGTGGGGGTGGGGGGAAGGGTTCTCTTTTTTTTTTTTCTCAATGTAGACATACCCGAAGTCACTCCTGTGAACTTCAGTGCTCCCTGAGCTGGCCTAGAGTCTGTTTTTTGATCTGCCCAGGACAT
Source organism: Terrapene triunguis (assembly GCF_002925995.2). Lineage (NCBI taxonomy): Eukaryota > Metazoa > Chordata > Testudines > Emydidae > Terrapene > Terrapene triunguis. The sequence continues at coordinate 4,273,843 of NW_020664980.1, read as the reverse complement.
TATCCATTTATTGGCCTTAGAAAATGACTTCTGTGAAAGAGATCTTGGCCAAAGCTTGTACGTCTTTTGTGTGTTTGTATAGTATCTAGCACAATAGGGTCCTAGTCCATGACTGGGGCTGCTAGGCAATATGAGAATACAACTAATAAATAATAACTACTTGCCTTTCTAAAATCTAAAGTCAACCAAACCACTCCCCCCATAAATCCCCATAATTATCCACATTTGTCTCCTGATTCACATAACTGCACAAGCCAGTTGTAAGTCCTTATTAATCTGTCCCTGCTGGATAGCACAGATAGTCCGTTGGTTATTTATTATTTATAATACAGCAGTGCCCTCAGGCCTCAGTAGTGGTTGTGGTTTGTTGATTAGGGTCCCATTGTATTAGGCTGCTAAATATTATGATCTAGTTGCTCCTCGATCACCGTTTTACTTTCAGCATTCGAAGCACTGCATGTTCAGTGCTGTGCAGTACTGGAGTGGGAGGATTCTATTTTAGAAAGAGGAGGGAACATAGTGGTAAAGAACGCATTATGCCATTTAAAATGAGTGTTCCTTGAGCATTAAGGTACCTTTCTCCAAGGAAAAGCCTAATAATGTCAGTAGCGACTGTATTGGTATTGCTCCAATGGAACTGCAATAAAGAGCTGTAGTAGAGGATATCAGGGTAGCAGCATTGAATACCAGTGCCATCTGGTGGAGATTTTTTATGTTAAACTTTGGTTTGGGGGCCTGTTGCAAAGAAGAGAATACTTAGTTAGCATAGGCCCATGCTTTCAGACTTGCTTGCATAAAAGTAAGGCACCTCGTTCCATGTTTAGGCACCCAAATAAAAGGCCTGATTTTCACAGGTATGCAGCACCCACAGCTCCCATTGATTCCAAGAAAGTTCATACAGAAGGAGTTATGTAAGCTGAGCCTCTCTGAAAGTCACGGCCCTTTAGGTGCCTTAAATTGGAATGGGGCATCTAACTCTAGGCCTCCAAGTTTGAAAATGTTGGCTTTGGTTCTTCAGGGCATATAAAAGTGGTACAACTTATTTTCGTAGTTTGTAAATTGGGATTCCAGAGAGGGGAAGTCAGCCAGAGGAATGACAGATGCATGCTGAAAAATATGCAGTTGGTGGTGTGGTGGTAACTTTAGAAGAGGGTGTACTGTACCTTATTGGCACTATATAGCTGCATTGTAGGGCCCTGCCCTACGAAGAGACAGTGGTTCAAGTGTGGGAAACCCTTCACTTTGTACCAACTTCCTCTTACTGCCGATACATCTGGGAGAGTGAAATATTTACATGTCCAATGGTTATAGTAAAGGGAAGGGGGAGAGAACCTGGGAATTCTCTGTTGCTCTACAGTTCTGGCTGTTGGACAATTTAAACAGCACAGGAAGTCTGATTTGCCATTTAATTGCTGGCAAGTCCAATATACTGCATCATGTTTTCTGATTTTCAGAGCTCACTTTGCTAAATCCCTCGGTATCTGTATTATGGACACACATGACAGATGTTACAGGTTGGTCATGGTGGAAATAACCCATTTCACGGTTTTGTCACAGATTAATAGGGATAAGTTCCTATTAAAAAGGAAGTAATTACCAACAATGGTCTTCAAAAGTAAAAGCAGCCGCATGTTAGGCTCTGTACTGGGCACAGGGTATGGTAGGCCCCCCCGGGGTAGATTGCTCTTCTCAAATTACCCTGGTGTTGACTTCCCAGCGGTCTTGCTGTGGCCAAGCTCTGTGCAAGGTACTATTAGTCTGGAAAATTATATCTGGATAATTATGTTGGTTAAGGCTGTGGTTATTTTTAATTGATGTCATTAAACTGATACAACCCCTAGTGTGGACTGAGCTATACTAGTGTAGACAAGGAATAGAAAACAGCCCTGCACTGAGTGGGGATGGACTAGATGATCTAACAAACCTTTCTTGCCATTCACTTCTAGAATTCTCTGAAAGCCTTTGTTTTGTAATTGCAATGGAGGGCACACCAGCACAGCAGAGGCAAAGGAAACAATTGAGTAAATAAAGGGGCTGCAATGAATTTATTTAGTGTAATAATCCTTATACTTTGTAAAGCAAGAGATAATTAGAATAAGGCCTGGAATCAGGATTCCTAGTTCTGCTACTGGCTTTCTGAGGACCCCGGGCAAGTCATTTAGAGTCTGAATCCCTCCTCACCCCCAATTTCTAACACCTACATTTGATTTCAATGGGGACTGTGGTGCTTAGAAACACACCTGAAAAACTGCCCATAGTCTCTCTGACCTCCAGGTCCCCATCTGTAAAATGGGGGCAGTAGTCTTTAACTACTTCGCAAAGTGCTGATTGTGAGGTTTTAAGTGCTATGCAATCCTTAAATGAGGTATGACAGAGAAGGAGTACATCTGATTACAAAGTTACTGAGTCATTTTATTTTTATTTGCGTGTCACCATGGTTTGGGAGCTGACCATATCCAGCTTTGATCATTGGGAAGAACTTAATCCATAGTCACAAAGGAGAAAGAGTCAACAGGTTTCTAGGAGCAGAGGTCTGAAGGCCACCTTAATTCCTCTGCATATTAAAAAAAGGGATGGTGTCCCACATAAGAGTGATGTAGTTCCACCCTGGCACGTACGTATGTGTCCGGATGCACCATCATGGTGGCTAAGGACGGTCGCTAGTCATGCTCTCTTGGGCTTTGGAGTCAAACCATTCTCAAAGGACAATGCGCTTTCCTTCTGCTGGGTCATCAAAGCTAGAGCTCACTGGCCTTCATGGTGAAGTGCAAGGTGTATACTAAGCTATCTGAGTATTTATTTGACTATGGAATATTACTGGAGGGACTCTTATTATCATGGGTTTGCTGGTCAGGGCAGAGGAGCTGGGGAAGCTGCTTTGTACTACAAGTGTATTTATTGCTTTTACTGTGTGTTGTCCACCCAGCAGTCGTGGACATAAGAACACAAAAATAATTTCATACATAATTTTCAGATGAAGAAAGTGTGTCTTCATGCGAACTAGGTTTGTATGTAATCTCTCTGCCATCTGCTTAGCCCTGCTTTGGTATCTGGTACTAAATTTACGTTCTGTATGGACACGTTCTCATTAGACCCTGATATCTTGTGATCTTGAAGCTAAATGTTCAGTCAGTAGTTATACTGTATTTCCTCTCTAATTCCCATGGTTCTCACAGGCAGACAGCCAGGTGGACCTGGTTCGACAGCATTTTTATGAAGTCTCCCTTGAGTATGTCTTCAAGGTGCAAGAAGTCCAGGAGAGGAAGATGTTTGAATTTGTGGAACCTGTAAGTAAACATTCAAAATTTCTTAGCCTACTGACTGTTGCTGGCAACTAAATTACTTTAGAGTATAGAAGGTTTGTCTGAGGCACTGATTTTGTGAAACAGTTTCTTTTTTGTTTTGATGGAAGGCCTGGTATCTCTGCTATTCCAGAGCCGTCTGACAAACAGCAACTTCAATAACCCGCGTATGAAGTGTGTGGTTCTAGTGGGTGACTAGACACCTCAGGTTGCTGGAACTTTAACGCTTAAGACACTTATCAAGAGACAGAGAGAAGAGAAGAATGCAGGGGTGGGGATGGCCCTCTTGGAAATTCCAGGTGAAAATTGTCAACAGGTTCCAGCTGGCAGCTAAGTTTAGGAACAGAACATTAGGTAGTCTGAGCTACTGGTTGTCTGTAGAAACCAGTGGAGACCAGCTGGATTTGCAAGCTGATGGAATGACTGTGCAGAGAGGAAAACAACCACATGTTTTAGTCAGCAAGGTCTCTTCCTTAAGGGATAGAATTTAGGACAGGTAAGTGAAATAAGTTCTAAGCAGGAAGAAAAAGGGGGTAACTCCCCCAGCTGACTTCAACCCAGACCCTGAACTCTGGTTGTAGAGACCAACCTTTCCAAAGACATTTTCCCCATTGTGCTTGCAGGAAGGCTTGGGTACCAATTGTGCAAGGGCACAGGCTAGTGGAGATAGAGTTGTTAGCCTCATGTTCACTGTGCACAAAACTCTGATGGGTTCTACAAGAATTTCCACCAGGGTGAAGAAGTCTTACGGACGAGAGGCTCGTTATTAGACAGTGGTCAACTGGCGAATGAAAACCTGGTTCGGAAGTTTATCTGTAAGGGGAAAATAAAAGCCAATAATAACAGTAGCATCTGAGATTAATGGAGTCTTAGAGAGAGAAGAAGAAAAAAATAGGATTAAAGAAATGATACAGGAATAAAAATAGAAGAGTCTTACCTCTGCATTTGCTCAGGTATTATGCCTGGTGAAGCACCTCTGAGGGATTTGATAAAACCCTATTTCAGTCCTTTTAAGAGAAGAATAAACCAAAGTGAAAAGAAGGTATGACCTTAGCACTAGCTGCTTATTGCCTGGTTTACCCTGACAAGGCATGACTCTACTTCTCAATAAAGTGATGGGTGAACTATTCAAGGATGTGGCGGGGGTTATATGCAGGAGTTTTACTAGACAAGCAGAAGGCCTAGTTATCAGAAAAGCTCAGCTTGATATTCTACAGGAATTGTCTAGACAGACTCCTGCTTTGTTCAGTACAATATGACATGTTAGTGAAGCATAGAGGAGTCTTTTGTGAGCATTGGATTTTTGGACCTTGGACTTGAAACAGCAGGGTAAATTGAGCCTAAAAAAGAAGGGTTGTTTAGTTAGATACTCATCTCTGTGGTCAAAAAGTTCATTGTTTGGGGATCCCAGTGGAACTGGTTCTGGGCAAAACCCAAGATGCTAGTATTTTGGTTCATATATTATCAGCTATCAGTGAAGGCAGGGAATCGCATGGAAAGAAGGAATGATGGCCTACTGGATGCTGAACTGGGACTAGTGAGACTAGAGTCAGTTCCCAGTTTATCAGTGACTTTTGGCACTTTTTTGTGCCTCTCTTTTCCATCAGTAAAATGGGGCAATACTTATTAACCTCTTCTGGATGTTGAGATAAAGTCCACTAATGGTTGTGAGGCACTTGGATGCTGCAGTGACGAGGGCCATATGTGTACCTAGATAGAAAAGGAAAAAAGTTTTTTTCATAATACTGAATCACTCACACCCCCAGTCTGGGATTCAGCCAGAAGTGCAGAGGTTCACAGGAAAGAACAATAAATCACAGCACGTTTTTCAGAACTTCCTCTTTGGTTTAGAGGTTGCTATGAAGGTTGGGGTTGGTTTGTAAGCCGAATTGGTTCAACCAGTCCTCGTGTTAATCCATTTCCTGAAAGGGAAAATGAGCTGCTTTGAGGCAGAGTTGGGAAATGAAGCCCAATCCCTTATGGAAATAGGACACACAAGTTAATACTACGGAAGGTATTGATTGTAAAGGGGCAATATTAATTAACATTGTTGTGTTCAATGAATGTAGCCTGTGTAAGAGATTCCGGAGAATAGGGAGGAGTCTCTCTGATTTCCAGGAATCAGTTTCATAGTATCTTCCCTTTGTTTGTTATAATGGTGTGACCGAGCGGGAGCTGGAGAATGGAGAAATGTGTGCACTGGCTTTCAGGGGGTCATTGCATGCAGTCGCTATATTTTGGACTTCAACTGGTGTTAGGGTGGTTTAGGCTGCATTTTGCTGTCGTCTTGAATGTTTCTTCAACAGGGTCTTGTACCCCTGATGGCTTTTGTGCACCTTCCAGCCAGCATCTCCTGTCCCTATCCACTGTTGAAGAGAGAAAATAGAGGTTACACCCCTAGAACTTCCCTCAGTCTCATCCGGGTCTTCACTCTCTTCTTCCCTCATCTCCATTGCTTATTTTTCCCCACCGTACAAGAATTCCTAAATGATTCAATTCTGTACGTGCACCTATCAAAGTGTAGAGGAAGATTTTTTCCCCCCAAAGGCACCAATAGGAGATAAATGTCCAACTTCCACTGACAATTAATTTACTAGTTCCCATTTATGCCTTTAAAAGTCTGCCCCTCTAAAACGTTGATCCATTCAATGACATCTTCAGCATCAGTCGGTTTGAAAAAGGTGGTAGTGTCTACTGATGAATATGGTTCTTTGCAGCTGCTGGCGTTCCTGCAAGGGCTCTTCACATTCTACCATCATGGCTATGAACTCGCAAAGGACTTCAGCGACTTCAAGACAGAGCTGACAATCAGCATACAGAATGTAAGTGTATGTAAAGGAGAAAGTCTGTATGTGGATGCGTGTGACCGTCTTGCACAGAGAATTAACATTTCCCCTATATATAATTAGCTTTCCTGAATGCTACTCAGCAGAAGGCTTTATAGCATAATTGAAAGCAAATGCTTTCTTTTTGTGTGTGTGTGTAGATGACACTACATTAAACGCACAACCCAAATAACAATTTATTCCCCTGGGCATGGCAAGTGCAGAGAGCCAGACATCCTCAGGAGGACTTGGCAAGCAGACAGCGGTTTTTAAGTGCACCACACTTTAGCAAGTATTTCAAAGGCTTGTTTGTCTTAAGAATTGCAAACACCCCCCTTCCCCCCCCATTTTTTTTTTTTTTGTCAGTGGCAGACATTGGGATTTCTGTAGCTGAGAGAACTTGCACAGCCCCCTCCCCTGGCAGCCAGGCATATGGTTAATATCCAACAGGTGGACTTGTGCCTGTGTTTGGGAGATCAAGTGTGTGTTGCTTGCTTGCCTTTTTTATTAGGATTGCTGTTTTTCTCCAGAAGATGCAAATTTGCTGAGTTCTCTCTGAAACAAAGTCACTTTTCTCCAGAGGATGCAAATTTGCGGAATTCTCTCAGAAAACTCTCAAAAAACATCACACACCTCAGTGCTTGTTCTCCCCTCCCATCCCCCCCAAAATTAAAAATACAGCCCTGTGAAACCATTTGATGAAGGACAGCAGTTTGTTGTTGTGTCTTGCCTATCGTTGTGTGGTGCTTCCATTTTCAGCAAAGACTGCTGTTCTGCCACTTACCAGCCTGGGCCCCTGAATGCTAATTTACAAAAATGAATAGAATTCATTCGTGTACCTGTCAAACTGAGGTGTGCTGGGTGATCCCTCTAGCACTGCCACAGTGCTCAGTGGTGGTGTGCAAGAGATCAGATTTGATTTCCAGCCTCCTAGTCAGGGTTGGGCACTGGGAGTAGAGGCAACAACAGAGTCCTTCACTAAAACAAAAACCCAGAACTATTTCAAACTTCTGCCTCCCTGTCTGCCCAAAGTGCCATAGTAACACTGTTGTATTTTGGACCAATTCTGTACAATACAATAGCATGTGTATATATTACACGCACACGCACACAGAGTGGTAAAAACCTTATTAAGATTGCAAAGTTGGGAAATGCCAGAATTCAGATCACCTGTGCCAGTCCTCGTTCTCCCCCTGTGTCATGTCTGGCTCCTCTGGTTCCCGGTTTCCCTCCTGTCCCTGGCTCCTTATCCAATCTACTTGCCCCATATCCCGATGTCTTACTCTTGTTCCTTCTGCGTTCAGTTCAGGCAGCTTCCTCCTCCATGTTGCCCGGGCTGAGAAGAGCACAGACAGGCTACCTGCTCTCCGTTCAGTGTCCAGACCTGGGACTGGCACAGTCCAGAGGCCACAGCTGAAATTGCAGGGAAAAACCTGCCCAGCCCCAGTCTAGAGCTTGCACACAGAGGATGGGATATTTAGGGAATTAAGCTGAAGCTCTAGCAAGTCTCTACTGACATGTGCAAACTGTTGGTTTTTTTAAAAGGCTTATAACTTGGCCAAATCGGAGTGATTTCCCCCAGGAATGGCAAAAGGCATATCGCTGACACAAAAGCGACTCCCCCTCCCAAATTACCAGTCCTTACTCCAAAGCAGGGGGCGCTATAACATTTTCAAAGAAAATGTCAGAATTTAGTATGGGTAAAATGTACTTTTCCCTTTGCCTCGCTCTCAGAAATGGCCAGATAATTGTGGCTGAAATTTTCCGATAACATTCAGCCTGAGGCAGACACCTGGCATGGAAAATTTCAGCCCAACAGTTAAAGTTTGACAAAGTTACAAGTAACTGAAAACAGGGTGTTATAAAGGGAAGTGTTGGGTAGTGTGAGTAGTTGGCAGCGCTGCCAGCCCCAACCATAATTATTAGCATTAAAAACTATGAGATGAGGGAACAGAGACCCTGAGTAAGCCAAGCATATGCTTATATCCACTCATATTCAGCAAAGTGTTTAAATAGGAATTTAAGTCCCGCTGAAGTCAGTGGGATATAAACACGAGCTTCGGTATTTTGCTGAATAGGGATGGACTTCTGAACCAGGGTTGGAGTAGTTGTGAGGGCTCCCACCTAGATTACAGGAGGGCAAAGAAATATACCAGATAAAGTTAGCCACGGGTCCCTGGTTGTCTCTAGGTAAATTCCTTTACAATAGCACACAGGTAGCACTGTGTGTATTGAAAGCTCTGGGGAAACGTGGATAATGGAAAATATATTTTTCAAAAATTATAGACAAGAAATCGTTTTGAAGGAACCCGGTCGGAGGTTGAGTCCTTGATGAGGAAGATGAAGGAGAATCCCGACGAGCACAGGAACATGAGCCCTTTCACAATGGAGGGCTATCTCTACGTCCAGGAGAAACGTAAGTGCTGTTGCCTTGAAGTTACTGAGCTGTTCTCTGCTGCCACTCGGTGGAGACTAAAGTGCAGAGTGGGAGCACTGGCTCTGCAAAACAGCATGGTCCATGTGAAATGGCAAGAGATGCGGGGGGATTGGGGGAAGAAATAAATCCTGTCAGTTCTTGAGTTGGATTTGAATTACAGGCCTAGGGTAGCCACTTGTGCAGCTTTCTGCAGGAGCATCCCCACTGCCAGCAGGGCGGGCCCACATTCTGCAGTTCTGGGAAATTCTCTCCAGCTCCTTCAGCTTTCCCCCACGGTGACTCTGCATTGTGGTGCTGCAGGTGTATCCCACAGGACAACCAGCATACGAGCTCGTTCCATGGTTCACGCCTCACGGTTCGCCTTTTACCTGCCTTTGGTTTTTTTACACCCAATGAGGTAGTCTGTTCCTGCTGAGCCTGTTAGCTCCTTGGCATACTCTCTTTGCAGTCCCTGAAAAATGAATTGTGCACAGTACTAACCAGAATAGGTGGGGGCTATCCCACAGCACTTTGCTCTGGCCGTGTAACTTTGATATTCCCCAAGTCTGGCATGTAATTCGAAGCCCATCTCAGCGAATTCTTACCACCCTGGGTGGATAGAAGTAGAGGTCTCGGCACTAGAGAAGATACTGCATTGAACAACCCTGCCCTGGTAGGGGGAGGGACTAGAATCCAGCTACTAGGAGCCTGACCCAAGGGTCAGGAAAGACTCCGAAATGATCTACTGAGTCAATTCTATCTTTAATTTCTATGAAGAGGAAGGATGGTCCAGTGGTTAATCTCTAGCATGGGACTAAGGAGACTGGTTCAGTTCTCTGCTCCACTCCCTGCGTGGCCTTGGGCAAGTCACTTGTCCACTCTGTGGCTCAGTTTCCCACGTAAAATGGGAATAACAGCAGTGCCCTACCTCACGGAGGTGTGTGAGGGTCAATACATTACAGACTGTGAAGTGCTCTGATGCTATGGTGATGCGGGCAGATAAGTACATAGATAGAACTCCCTGGTTTCCTAATTGGTGATATCTCAGGCAAAAGTGGGAAAGCGGTTAGTTAGGGTATCTTCCTTAAGAGTGAGAAACTTGTCTGCAAAAAGGTCTGGAGTCTGTACAGTGGGATAAAAGAAGAATGAGACCCTCACTAAATGCCCACTTTTGCTTGGCAAGGAAAGTGAGTAAATGCTACATTCTAGGAATAATCTGAAATGACATGGAGGCCAATGATAGTGGGGAGGTCCAACATAGCAGACTGAGGAGTAATTTGCTCAAGTGAAACTGCTGAAGCCTTGTTGCTTGGTACATTCCAAAACTGGATGGAGCCAACCAAGCTTGGCGAATATACAGGAGTGACTAAAGGTGGACAAGATAAATGCTAACTGGTCTGTTCTATAGTTTTTCTGTAGCTAATCCTCTGATTATATCACGGAATATGAAACTAAAGCTAATTTAGCAAATTACCAGGTCTGTCCATAGGAATCAGCTTGGTCCAATGGATGGGACACTGGGCTCGGAGCCTGGAGACTTGTATTCTATTCCCGACTCTGCCAGGGATTGATTTAATTCTGGATCTCGCTTTCCCCTCCATGCAGTGGGGATTATCATGCTTTTACTCACTTTTGTAAAGTGCTTTTGAGAACGCTAGATGCAAGAGTCTGTATCGTTCGTCTTAGGATGTTTAATGGTAGCTTTGGTAACGACTGCTTTGTAGACCGTCGTTAATTGTTAGAAATCTCAAAACTTAAATTCCGTTGTAGGTCACTTTGGAACCTCCTGGGTGAAGCATTACTGCACGTATCAGAGGGAATCTAAACGAATCACTATGGTATCATTTGACCAGAAATCTGGAGGAAAAGGGGTGAGTGGAAATAAGCCAAGTGCACTCATGCTAGGGTCACCCGAATGGTGATTTTCTGGGGAAGAGCTGGCGTGAGTCTTGCTCTTGGCCCAACAAAGGTTGGATTGGGAATGTTTTGTGTCTGTCAACGACAAACCCTTGAAACTGCCAAAACCTTGGCACTGATGGATTTCATTGATGGGTTCTATCCACTCTTCTAAATCTCTTCTCTCCCCACTAACCTCTGCTAGAAACTCTTTTTTAGCAGAATGACACAGTAAAGTGCTGGCACCTATGTTTTCTCATCTTTTGAGAATGACACCCCCACTTTTCCCTGGGAGAGGACTTTTTGTTGGAAAGGCCATTGTTGCCTTTCAATCAGAAGCTTTCTTCTCCAGTGAGCACTCTAAGGAGTTGTTAACATCCACTCTCTCTGGCACACACCCACAGCACTAGCTAATTAGTCACTGAGAGGGTGGCTTAAAATATTAATGTGCAGATATTGCAAAGAGAGCCTCAGGGTGCTGATTTAAAGAGATGTAGATCACATCTCTGTGGGTACTAACAAGCTATGTAAAACCATCATGGTGGGGAAATAACATTGGCAGAGTAAACAATGTAATTCAGCAGCAGCCTTCCATTCAGTAAAGGAGTAGCAACTCAGTAAGAGCATGTCTACTTATGGAGCTAGTTAAGAATAAATCCACATGTGCAGACCCTAAAGGCTTGTCTACTTAGGGACACTAAGGGCACGTCTTCACTACCCGCCGATCCGGCGGGTAGCAATCGGTCTATCGGGGATCGACTTACCGCGTCTAGTGAAGACGCGATAAAATCGATCCCTGATGGCTCTACCGTCGACTCCGGAAATCCACCGCGGCAAGAGGCGGTAGCGGAGTCGACGGCGGCGCGGCAGCGGTCGACTTGCCGCCGTCCTCACAGCCAGCTAAGTGGACCTAAAATACGCCACTTCAGCTACGCTATTCACGTAGCTGAAGTTGTGTATTTTAGGTCGACCCCCCGCTGTAGTGTAGACCTAGCTTCAGGAAAGTTAATCCGAATTAATTAAAGGAGAGAATTAAAAGTGGATTAGTTAAACTGCATTAAACCCCTGTGTGGACACTCTCAGAAATAAAGTGGCCTAATGTGTAGTGTAATTACCCAAGAATGTAACAACGGCCATACTTGGTCAGACCAATGGTCCATCTAGCTCAGTATCCTGTCTTCTGACAGTGGCCAGTACCAGATACATTCTTCACTGTATGAATTTATCTTTCTTTAACCAAACAAAGCGCCTACAGAGATCAGTCCCCTTTTTAAGGGTGACCTGACCACAATACTTCAGCTCCCCTACACTTCAGTAATGGCACAAATCTCCCCTGAGGCTAATGTATTGGCTGACTGGCATCCATAGCTCTTTATATACACTCCATCCCAGGTAGAATGAACTCTCTTCCATTGCTATCCGGTCTTTAGCATGACTCCTTGCTAGGGGATGCTCACTTCATTTAGCTCTTGTCCACACACCAGATTATTTTTTTCCTGCTTTAACTGTACCAATATAAAGCATCTTTATACCAGTGTAACTGAATTGCACTAGAGCTTGTACCATGGTAACTATATCAGTGAAAAACCACACCCCTAACTGACACAGTTATACCAGTATGATTGTCAAGTGTAGATCAGCCCACAGTGACTCTGCTGTAACCAATACTGTAGTTTTTTAGAGGCTTTGCAAGTCTTTCCATCCACTAAGGCATGCCAGGAATCTTTCTGAAGCAGACAACAGCAGCAGGCGGGAGATATGTGACCTCTCTTGATCAGCAGAGGGATCTCTGCTGTTGTAGGCTGCGGAGGCTCTGTCTGTCATCTGCCTGTTTTCAGCCTCTCGGGAAACCACCTCAGGCTATGGCTGGAGCCAAATACTAATCAGTTTAAAATTGCTTTCTCTCCAAATGGCATTCTTGGAATACCACTTCCCCGGCAGCAGTGGGCAAATCCAGCTAACTTCAGGGAAATGAGTTTAGGATTGGGGCACAAGCTAACTCTGTTGATCCTCATGGCAGAATCCTTGCAGTCAATGTGGAGAGTTCGTTAGAACAGGCTATTGGTGTCAATGTTATTCTAGTTCCCTAATACATTTTCTGGAATGGTTGATGTCAGTGTTGTGATTGTCTAGCACGACTGGTCAGTGAAGCGCGAAAAAGACATGAAAAATACAGGAAGTTTGCAAACTCAAAACTTTTTCATTTTTTTTTGTTTAAATTGAACCATCGGTGTTTTTTAAAAATTCACCTGAGACATCAAGAGCATACATCAGACAGGATCACTCAACAACTGAGAGCAAAGAATCCTGTCTAAATTCACGTTGCATTAAAGAAACCTGTGCTATGTTTGTTGTCGTTACTACTCACACATGTCATGGCAATGTTACTGTAAAAATGATCTTTATCATGCCCCCACTGCATTTCCTCTTCTGTGCTGGTAAATGTGTGCTCAATTTGCATGCATTTTATTCAATGAGTTGATATATAGTTTTAATGTATTATAGCTAGGGCTGTGTCTGTCACGGAGGTCGCAGAAGTCACGGATTCTGTGACTTTCCACGACCTCCATGACTTTTTTGCAGCGGCTGGTGCGGCTGGCCCCGGGGACTGCCTGAGCAAAGGTCCTGGGGTGGCCCCCAGCAGATGGTGCAGCTGGCCCCCCCGGCCCCCCCAGCAGCCCCCCGCCCCCCCCCCCCCCCCCCCCCCCCCAAGATTTAGTTAGAGGTATTTATAAGTCATGGACAGGTCACAGGCCGTGAATTTTTGTTTATTGTCCATGTCCTTTCCATGACTTTTACTAAAAATATCCATGACTAAATCGTAGCCTTAATTCTAGTGTGTTTGTGGCCACCTTACAACACAGGGTCTAATGTCCATGGATTGCAGGGTCCATGGTTACTGTTACACAATAGAACTGAAATGATCATGCTCTATCAGCAGAGATACCTACCACTCAAGCTAAAGGAAAATCTCCTTTAACTAAACACTGCAGCAGTTCTGATTCCATCCAG
>NW_020664980.1:4223484-4260382 GCF_002925995.2 Terrapene triunguis | reverse complement strand
GTGACTTTGCTCAATAACAGTGGGTCAGGCTCCCCTGTTTTACAAGAGCTGTAGGGTATGTGGGACAGATAAGATCCCTCTTTTTAATAATCTTATAAAAGTGTTTTCTGAAGGGAACCCACTAACTAACTTCTCCGCAAGGATGGAGAGACAAATCAACTTGGCAAAGATTCAAATGCTGTATTTCCAGGAAGTGTGGATATTTCAAACCTTATGCTTAGACCCACAAGCCATCCCCTCTGGGATTAATACATATTAATCATAATTCTAGTAGGCTGAGTGTGTGTAATATACACAGTTCTGTTCTGTTCCTAATCTAGAACTCCTGTATCCTTGTAGGGAGAAGATGAAGCAGTCACACTCAAATCCTGCATACGCCGGAAAACTGACTCGATAGAGAAGAGGTTTTGCTTCGATGTGGAAGCAGTGGATCGGTGAGTGGGGCAGTCTTCTTTTCTCTCACCAATGGAAGGGGCACAGCCTTAGAGCACATAGACTTTGATTTACTTACTGAAGCCCAGCCAAGGACTCCAGAATATTGCGCACACCTGGCTGTACCAGCAGCAACATGTGCATTACACACAGACTACTTGGCCTCGTTGGAAAATTCTTGTTACTCCTGGGGGCATTCTACGCCAAAAAATTAAAAATTCTTGCACAATATTTTAAAATTCTGCAAATTTTATTTGTCAAAATAACACTACATAATCATGCCAGTTTCAATTATTTTGGCAATGTATTTCAAAATACCTGTCAGCAAGTATGTCTGTAACAACACAGACACACACAAAAATTCCCCCAGGAGTAGAGAGTTAAAGAACCCCCATGACAACACAGTTCCTGTTTCTCTGCCCTTCCCACCCCCCCAACAACCCAGTTCCTCTTTCTCTACCCCCCCCCCCCCAGAGCCCAGCCGGGGGGGGGGGGCGAGACCCCCCCAACCCCCCCCCCCCCCCAGAGTCATCCTGCAGGCCCCCCAGCCAATACATCCGAACCCTCTCTTCCCCAGAGCCCAGTGAGGGGCACTCCTTTCCCCCCCGGAGCCCAGCCATGGCCCCCCTCTCTGAAGAAGAGAGTTTTTTACCCACAAAAGCTTATGCCCAAATAAATCTGTTAGTCTTTAAGGTGCCACCTGACTCCTTGTTGTTTTTAAAGGAGATGGTTTCTGTAGCCTGATATTATTTATCAGTTGGAGCGGAGACCTCCTCTTTTTTATGTAAATGAAGCATGAAAATTTCTGTCTCATAAGCATTCTCTAGTAGGGAACCACAAAACCCAGATGAGAAGTGATTGGCCTGAGCGACTACTTTTTTTCTAGGCTGAGTCAATAAAGGACTTTTCTCAATCACATCATGTTACTATGTTTGTGCTTGCTGGAGAGGGGAGTCAGAAGATCGAAAGAAAGGGATTTTATTGTAGCTTCAGAATCTGCCTTCCTAAACCTTAGGCTGGCAATAGCTTGGTAAGGATGATGGACTAATTCGCTCTGATCATAACTTGCTTGTGTGATGAGCAACAAAATTAAGCTTATCATTCTGAAATTAGTTTAGGGTTTGGAGAAAATTGAGTTGGCGTGATAGCATGGCTGCATGTGCTGAGCTGCCCTGCAGGAGCCCTCTTTGGATGGAAAGGACCCAGGCCAGCAGAGTGCCGGGGAATGTGTACTAGCTGCCTTGTTTGGCATCTTCCTCTGCCAGCTGATGGCTCAGATAGCACTGGAGTAGCATCATTGCCTTCTAGCATCTGTGCCATAAACGTTTCTTGTGCATACTGCCACAACAGATTGCAGTTGTAATGAGCAACCGTTCAAAACAATGCAGTGAACACAAAGTGATATAAGGTGGTGTGATGTTTGACTCTCAATAAATTTAAATTCTTAATGTGCTCTCGCTTATCATCATTTCTGATGTTCACAGAAGTGGGCTTCTCCTGTACTTAGCCAAACAGCGGGCCTCCTCCATATGTGGAATCTCTCCTGCCCAGTCCGAGTGAGGTTCTCTGGTTTTCCCACCCACATGCATTCAGATTGCATACAGACGTGTTTATGTATTGGTTCAATTAATAGCCCAGAAGTCAGGATTCCAGAATTCTGTTCCTGCTCTGTATGGGCTTGGGCAAATCACATCACTTATATGTATCTCACTTTACCTGATTGTGCATTGGGGATAATAGAAAGTCTGTCTACGTCCCAGACTTTCTCTGAGGTTTGTTTAGTCAGTGTTTACCAAGTGGTTTGAGCCTCTTGGTTAGAAAGTGCTACTTGGGCAAAGTATTTTTAATTACTAATTTATTGTGTTATGACTTGATGACTTATGTGTATCTTGCATGAGGGAATGAGGGAAGAAAGGGGGAATGGACAAGGAAACATGGCAGTGGATAGGGCAGTGCCTTGGGACTTGGGAGAGCTGGCTGGCTTCAAATCCTGATTCAGCCAGCCCCAGGCTTTCTTGTGTGACCATGATCAAGTCACTTAATCTCTTGGTGCTGCTTTTGCCACCAGTAGAATGCGGGGTTTTGGCAGGGGGAGGATGCTTCTCTACCTCCCTGGGCTGCATTAATGATTGAGAGTTGCTTAGATATTAGTGATAACAGCCATAGAAGTGTTTAGACAGAGGGAAATTCATATTCAACTTAAGTATTTATATCTCACCATTGCAGTGAAATCTCAGTGCTTCTAAAAGTTCTATTGGTATTAAAATATGAAGAGAAAGGTAATGGTATGGCCACAGTTATGGTGATAGGCTAAAATCACTAACAGGGAGCGCAGAACTCAGCTGCATCTCAAGTCTAACATTCTAGTACACAGTCTCTAGGTGGCAGTCTTGTATTTTCTTCCCATGTTATGTTATATGGTCAGTGTGCAAATAGCAGTGCTGCAAGCATTGCATTTGGGGAAATTGGTATAATTTGCAATATATTGTGGAAACACCCGTGTTGCAATGGGGCATGGTATTTTGGAAAATAACCCCTATGAAAATTCCTGTCCATTTTCTGTCCCTTCCCTTTCCAGCAATAAAGGTGGTTCAGCACTTTAAAAATGAATGTCTGAGCATGATTTGTGGTCGAAAGCTCCCAAATGAGTACTGTTTGCTTTTTCCTGTTTTTTGGGCAAGGCATAAGATTCCAAAGTTCCCAAAGAAGACATAGTGCATATTTGGGGGAGCAAAACAAAAGTCTCAAATGTCTCTATAATGCAAATAATTTTGATTTTTGTCTGTGGGAAGCAAGCGAGGCATATTTTAACATTCTGAACAAAATGTATCTTGAACGTACATAATGCTGTGAGCCCCCCAAATGGCGTAATCCTGTTTTGCTGATCGGCTATACTGTGCAGTGAGGTAGTACAGCTTGGGTTTGCTAATGTGTATTTGTAGTCTTTGCATTAAATCAGTTTTATAAACCAGGCTCTAAGCAAGGATAGCATATATGTCTTAAAAAATGAGTATTAAGAGAAGGAGCATTGCCTTTGGCTGATGCTGGCTTGATAATTGCCCAGGTGTTTGGTGTAATGTGGGTCAGAGCTTTGAGCCAGATGCTGAGCACTTTTAACTCCAATTGACTGGCATTGCAGGTATTCAAGGTTTGGCCCTGTAATTAGCTGAATGTTACATTCATCAAGACGGTTAACGTTGTTGAAGTACAGCACCATTCTGCTAGAAAGCCCATTTATTGGTGGCTTGGGAACAGCTGGTACCTCAGCACTCCTGAAGCACGCAGACATCCATTATAGCCACATGCTTTCTCATGGGCTGTTTCTTTATGTGCTGTCTAATTGCTGAAACAGCATTAAGTTAGTTGTATTTCTACTGATTGGGTGGCTGTGAGTGTAGTGAGCCTGTTTTGGGCATCTGAATTACACCTCTACCCAGTTATAACGCGACCTGATATAACACGAATTCTGATATAACGCGGTAAAGCAGTGCTCCGGGGTGGGGGGAGGGGGCGTGGCTGCGCACTCCGGCGGATCAAAGCAAGTTCAATATAACGTGGTTTCACCTATAACGCGGTAAGATTTTTTGGCTCCCGAGGACAGCGTTATATCGAGGTAGAGGTGTATTCATGCAGGGCTTCTTGGCCTACTTAGATCATTGATAGTAGCTTCTGAATGGGGACACTGCTCTTTTTCCCATCCCCAATCCCCCCCGCAGCTTGTCATCTGACTTGCAGTCCCTTTTCCTTTCTGGCTACTGAGTTTCAGTGATTCTCCTCATGTCACATGCAATACAGTTTGTACTTGTTCCTTTGCTGGTATCACGTTTCTAGTGACCTTTAAAAGAAAGAAATTACTGGGGTTTTCCCGTTATGGCTAATGCTGAGTAAAGGTAACCTGCTCCCTTCCTTGCCCTTGATGGGCTTTGGGAGATGTACAGCGTACCTCGCCCTGCTGCACAGGAAGAACTACTCCTGAGGGCATCCTGCGCCAAAATATTAAAATGTCTGTGCACAATATTTTAAAATTCTGCAAGTTTTATTTGTCAATAAGTAAATGCAGAGGCTCCAGCATGGCAGTGGGGAGCACAGGCCACTGGTTGCATGAAGGTGGAAGGTCACCCTGCAGCCCCAGCCCACCCCTGGGACACGGACTTAGCGGTGAGGCTGCACCCGACCCTGACACAGCACAAGGCCTTGGCCTGCTCCAGAAACATCCTGGGGCCCTGCCCCTCTGCGCCAGGCGCACCAGGTGTGGGGCAGGCAGGCTCAGCAAGGCAGGATCCAAGTGTGAAGGGGATCAGTGCGGAGGGATTCAGGTGTGGGGTGAGAGTGTTCTGTGTGAGACAATCTGGGTGCAGGCAGCTCAGTGGGGGGTCTAGTGTGGGGGGATCTGGATGCACAGAGGCTCGTTGCGGGGGTTCCAATGGGACTCTGCAGGGACTTCCAGGTGAAGGTAGTTGGGGCTCAGAGGAGGAGTCTGGGTGTGGGGGTCTCAGCGTGGGAGCCTGGGTGCTGGGGGAGTGAGGATTGGTGGGGTGGGTGTCTGGGTGCAGCTATTTGGGGGTCAGTGCATGGGAGTCTGGATGTGGGGGCTCAGGGCAGTGCGGGAGGGTGGGGCTCATCAGGGTGGGGGTTTGAATGCAGGGAACTCAGTGGGGGGTGCTCTGGGTGCAGCGGTGGGGGTCCTGAGGCCACGTTCTGGGTGCAGGGGGCTCCAGATGCAGGGGTTGAGGTTCAGTGGGGTGGGGTTTGGGTATGGAGTGCTAGGGGGGTTCTGGGTGTACGGAGTGAAGCTTGGCGGTGGTGTCTGGGTATGAGAGGTCCGGATGCACGGGCGTTGGGAGGATGAGGGAGCAGCTCCCCATACAGTGACACCCCCCCCGCCCAGCTGATGAGCGATGGGGGCAGGAAGCAGAGGAGGATGCTGAGCTTCCTGGAGCTGGGAGAGGTTTCTGGGAGTGGATCTCATGCAGCCCCAGCCACTTCTTACAGGGAAAGAGAAAGTTCCGTCCTCTCCTGCCTCCAGCCCAGCCTGGACTAGCAGCTGATACTGGCTCTGGGTAGGAGCCACTGGCTGGGTTGTCCCCAGCCCCGTGGTGATTTACCTCTCCGCCGGCTGCTCCACGTGCCTGAAACTATGTACCTGTGCTGCTACGGAGTGGTGCGTGACTGCTCTTGCAGCTTCCCTGTCATAAAGTCATTTTTCTGCAGGGAAGCAAAGAAATATGCGGGGGACATGAATTCTGTGCACGTGCAGTGGCACAGAATTCCACCAGGAGTAAAAGAACATATTGACTGCATTTAGTAAACTACCCTTAAGATTCCTGTTATGTGTTGCGATCATGGGGGAATGTTTCTAGCAAGGCAGTAGATGAGGCCTTTGCTTATGTTGTCAGTGGAGTGACCCTTGAAGCGCTCAGGCACTAAATCCCTCCTCATTTGCAGCTTTTTCTTCCCCCTCCCCTCACATACTTCATTTTGGAGACTTGCCCTGTGTCTGGGCTCTGCTGTTTGACCCGAGGATGGCTCCTGAGACTGACATAGCAGTGTGAGGTATGTCATTCTGCAAACACAAGGTCACTTTGTCACTGCTTAAATCAGAACTGCAAAATCCTTCACCATGCATTCAGCTCTTAGCTCAGCCTTGCAGATTGTATTAGTAAGCTGTTTTATGTCTCTTATAAAGCAACTTAAATTGTCTTGGCGTGATAAGATGCTACATGAGTCAAAGTTGTTATCTTTTTCTCTTGCTTTCATTCTTTATTCTTCTGGAAGAAGAAAAGCAACTTTTTTTTCCTCCACAGACCTTTTGGATTAAACTTTTGACTTTTTTGGTATTAACGTTGATTTTTTGCCTCATATTTTCCCTGGATATTTAATCTTTTAAACCTTGCTCATTTAAAACAAAATTTGCGATAAGAATTTATATTGACTTCAAGGTTTGTGTCTGTATGCCTAACATAGCGAAATGAATATAGATATTAAGTGTATACTCCTGTACTGGGATACCTTATTGTGAAAGGGAATGCTCACCACCGATGCAGCCTAGTGGTCGGGCAGGGTTGTACCAGATTGTCTTCCAAGCCTCCCCATTTCTTACTGTTTCTCTGCCCTGCGTGGTCTGTCCTTCCTGTGACTGCCTTCCGGCCTGGTAATTATTCAAGTCTGTCCATTTCAGGACAAGTATAAGGAGTCCAGGAGGCCTCAAGGCACCCCTGTTTGGTTGAGAACCTGTGGCCCAGACCCTTTTATCTTCAGGGTCATTTCCCTCCCAGCTAGGTTTCCCATGTCAGGGCTAAGCCTCTGTAGTTGTCCCTCTTTAGAGGCTGATAGGGGAGCCCAAGCCCACCCTCTCCACTGGACTCCAGTCCAGAGCCCTATGATAGATAGGCAGCTAAATCCTGCACCCTAGGGTGTTATGCAGCTGCCTCCCTGGATCACTTCCCACCAGTTAAAGATAAAAATTAAAACACAAAGATAGTCTCTGTTCTTCAGAGAATCACAGGCCCCTTCTTTGTGGGCTTGGTCAGCTCTCAGGCATCAGGAGAGTCTGTGGTGCTCCTTCTCTGGAGCTCAGAGTGTGGGTCAGCTCATCTTCACTTCCTGCTACTGAGCTACTCTGCTTCCCTTTTCATGTTCCTCCTCGCCCCTGTGCAGCGCTGTGGTGGGGCCACCTGGTTGCAGAGCAGCTTGTTAGCCCCTTCCTCTTCAGTGTGGGGTTTGTATTCCCCATCACGCTTATGCTTTAAAATTTCTTTAATCAAGTACTAATAAATTTATATTAATATATTTGTATTCGTATATATTTAATTATATTTAGTGAGATCTGCAGTGAGGGAATCTGGGCGAGGCTTCCCTCAGGGTCTCAGGCTGAGCATTGAAACTTAACAGCCACTCTTGGAAACTGTTGGCTGTAACGTTCATTTTACATGGTGCTTCACTGACTGAGCCAACGGCTGGCGTGAACGTCATACTTAGAATGTTGTTTCAATTGTGAGCCCTTCTAGGGAGAGACTGTGTCTTCAGACTTGTCTGTAAAATGTCCAGCGTGCTGCTGGCACTATACAAATAACAATAAGTGAAGCAATGTGCTGGGATCTTTTAAAATGCACCACAACCAGGAAGGCAGTTCTGTATACTAAAGCACCACAATATATGTTTCAGCAAATGAATTATGTGGGGAAAAATGCAGATGCATTTGGAATATAAATGGCATTTTAATTGTTTCACAGCCTCTCTCCCCTCCCATATTGTTAAAATGTCTGATTTTGAAGTAAACACCAGTGGTTTGTTATCTGCTTAAAGGCAGAGCAAACATCTTTTATCACTTTTTATCCCATGCATGAGAGAATGTGGGGCATGAAAAACCTGTATTGTCCTGAATAACTATAGTTCTAGCTATAGCTAGTCCTGATTAACTGTTCCAGAATAAGAGTGCCTTACTCTGAAGTGGATTAAGTTAATTTGGAGCAAGGCATTCTTATTCTGGAACAAGAGTGTCTACGCACAGTTATTCAGGAATAGCTATTCTGCTGTGAATTCATACCCCACCATATCCAAATTAACTCTCAAGCGTAACTAGTCCTTAGTTCCTTGGGAGTCGGGAGTCAAGCTTTTTATGAACGAACAATTTCAATTCCTTACTTTTTTTTTAGTTTCCTTGGGTAAGAGACTGAAATTAACACATTTTGTTTTTCTCGGTCTCTCACTCACACATCTAGCTGAGGATACAGCCCTTTTTTTAGTGATCCTTAACTAGGATGTTAGCATCCCCAGTAGACATTTGCCCTTAACTTAAACTCTTGTTTAGAAAAGAGCACATGATGTGATCTCTGTCCATCAAGGGAGAGGTTGGTACCAACCTGCCACAGTTCATAAAGATGTTTCTAGGAAAAGGTTCATCCTCAGCATTCAGCAAATACTGTTGATAATTATCCACCCAATAGATACTGATTCCACTGTTTCTGTTAAATCCTCTTGTCTACCAGATACAGAGCTTTGTTCTTTGCTTTGACAGTACTGGTGTAGGGTTTAAAGCTGTGTTTCTTTTCCAAATGGAGTGAAGATTAAGTGGTTTCCTCTCCATTTGAAAATAGGTAAACTTCCAAAGCACTAAGCCTGTGAGTACTGACTGACTCACCAAGGGGATTAGCAAAAATAACATACATTCTTTCTGGATTACTTGGCCCTAAACTTGTTGCAAGCCTGAACAGCCCTTGTCCTCTACTGGGTAAACTGAGAGCTGCTTTGTGTCTGTAATAGTCCTTGGTGAATTGTCTATTGGCAATTGTGATATTCGGGGGAGTGGACTTGGGTTTGGGCTTGGTCCTCTGCTCCTTGTTTATAGGTGCCACAAAAGCTGCAGAAAAAGGATCAGAAACATCAATCCGTCTAAAATGGAATCTCTTCTTAATGTTTTACTGGCTAGCAGAGGCTCTGCTCTTGTCAGGTGTCAAATAGACATCATTACAATCATGCAGCTTTCATTCGCCTGTTGAATCATCTCTGAGCAGGGCATGTTGGAAACTCAGGTTCTCACAGCCCTCGCCTGTTACTGGAGATTTATTATGAAAAGAAGGGCATGTTGTGTGCTGAACACTCTCTGACAGCAAGTAGCC
The DNA here is from genome assembly GCF_002925995.2 of Terrapene triunguis. Taxonomy (NCBI): domain Eukaryota; kingdom Metazoa; phylum Chordata; order Testudines; family Emydidae; genus Terrapene; species Terrapene triunguis. The sequence continues at coordinate 4,251,332 of NW_020664980.1, read as the reverse complement.
TGAATAAAGCCTGTGAAGTCAGTGTGCTTGTTCTTTTCTTGCCGCACCAGCTGTATTTCGCTACAGAAAGCAGTGATCCTTCATGTTGAATTTTGCTGCAGTTCTGGGGCTGGAGCGCTTGCCATGTATACAAACATGAATGTCAGAAGTCCTCTGGTTAAATGATTTTGGTGAGTGACGACACCCAAATATTCCTACAAGGAGAGTTCCGACACATTTTTCCGAATGCATTCAATCTCGTCACCGAGCCTCCTACCATTGCATGGTTGTATTTTCCCTGTTATCAGGGAAGCTATACATTTCAGTCATGAAAAGTGAGCTGTAATAATAAAGAGACTGAAAATAACTTGTCAGGGGGGAAAAAAACAACACCCTATCTCAAACATCAGATTCAGAATGAAACATGTTCCCCATAACCTGGTTTTATGAAAGCAGCACAGTAGTTAGACTCCGTGTTTACTTGTTTTGAATCCCAATGAGGCAGCATGTGACTTGGCTTCACTGATGTTCTTTTGGAAACCTCAATTCACTATAGTGGGATATTGATACAGACTTACAAAGTTGACAGTGACTGGGGCCATTTCAGATTTGTTTGCAGTCGCTGATTGCAGAAGGATAAATTGGGATTTGTAGGATCAAATTAAAAACCAAATCATTAAATTGTATCCTGTTTAAATAAACCTTCATGACACACTCCCACAAATCCCTTTGCCCTGCCTTGTCTTGGCAGCACACTTCATATGTTGCTTCCTCTAATGCAGAATTTCATCCAAGTTCTTGGGCATGCTATATGCTGTCAATCGTATTGAGGATCCTCATGCTTTTTGTGCACAGTGTTAACAAACCATGTTTCAACCCTACAAAGGGAGCAGGTAGTCTTAAAAAAAAAAAAAAAAGATTTAGGTATTACAAAGGCAGTGTGGTCCAGTGGATAGAGCACTGGACCGAGTATCTGCAGACCTGATTCTATTCCCAGCCTGCCCCGTGTGTAGTGACCCACTAAGCTAGGCTATGCTGCCTGTGAGGAGAGGTAGAGGCAAACCAAGACAAAGGGGATAATTTTAAATTTTTAGAAATTTATAAGGAAAAACTCCAACACTGTACCATGGGCATAAGTAATATAGAACATTACCAAACTTACTACTTGTAACAATAAACTATAGCTTACCAACTCATTAACCTTTTGTGAGCTTGTACACTCTGGGCAGTTAGTACCAAATGCATTGTTGTTAACCACAACAAAAGAGATTACTTAACAATATACTGTATCGTTTCAGAGAATATTTCTCTTTCCCTCTCCTTGGTTGTAAATCTTTGCTTTTTTGTGTTTCTTTGGCTTGAAGTGCTCCCTTAGATTCAATGTTCTTGCGCCTGTACCTCTTTTCACCGAGTTTACCCACAAGCGGGGTTTCTTCACCTAGTGGGCCCTCCCTGGTCCATCAGGCACCTTTGAACAGTATTCTGTCAGTAGCTATTTAAACAGTCATTCTCTCGGTTCATGTATTTTAGGCTTCTTGTTTACCGTTTTCAGGTTCTGTTTCATCGAACACAGCTTTTTGATCAATTCTCTTTTTCACCAAATATATTTCCTTTCAGTTTTTTTCCTTGATACTCTTTCTCTGGTAGAGCAGTAGATTTTATTTCCCGCTGTTTCCCTTCCCTGATAGTGCCTGCTCACATACCCAGGTCGTTGTCTTTTTTTAATTTTCTGCTTCCCCTGACCTGAAACCTTTCCTGTTTTCCTTCTTTCCTCCTTCTCACTTCCTAGTCCCCTACTTTTATTCTCCCGTTCTTCTATTTTATCACCTCACCTCCTACCCAGCCTCCGGTTCATCTGGTAGCTCAGCATCTTGACTTTTCTCTTTCTCTAAGAGCTTTTCCAACTGCTCCTTCGGGTAGATTCTGAACCCCCTTCTTCGCTCAAGCTGCCCTGTCCTGGGCCATCTCTCTCCCCAGGACAGCATTCTGTGCTGCCGTATCACAGCAGCAGCAGGTGCTAGCTAGTGCCAGGGTGAGGGTTACTGCACATGCATTGGGCAGATCAGTTCACCTGTGTGTGTTTCCCAATCTCTAAAATGAGGTCAATGAGCCCCTTGTTTGTAAAGCAATTTCAGATCTGCAGGAAAAAAAGTGTTACAGAAAAGCTAGCTGCTATTTATAGTGCTTATATGTCCCAGGATGTAAATTCTCTATAACTTTTGTGAAAGTGGCTTAGAACTGGATCCCAGCTGTGGGAGGCACAAGGCTGACGTGCGGTATTAAGCACTATATCTGAGGTGTTTTCCTTCTTAGGGTTCTTAACGATATTTGCACCATTCAAGCTGCTTATTCTATTGCTTTGAGTGGTGTTTTATCAGTCTCAGCACAGAGCTGTCATCATACACTACAGCCTTGGGGTATGGTTGTGTCCAGATTAAATAGGGAAAGAGCTACTTGTAAAGTGGATGTGAATAGGGAAAGAATAGTAAGCAATGAGAAGAGAAAACACGCCGTGAGGAAAACAGGGTGTTTTGCAGGACAGTGAATAGAAAATATGTATATTCCCAAGTATAAAGGCAATAAGAGGTTTGAATTTTCTGCTTTTCATGTTGTTCAAAGATTGTATGAACCTGAGTGACAAACGCTTAACTTGGATTGTACTTAAAAAAAAAAAATCCAATACTTGAGGTGCAACAGTGGCAACTGGGGTACAGAATGGAAAAGTTTCTGGATAAATGAGGAATGCCCAGGTAGGCCCTTGTTGATAGTTGTTTACATGAGTTACTGGCAGATCCTGTCTGGTTGCAATGCCAGCAATCTCATCAGTATTTATATTAAGCACTATACAAAATCTTCTTTCACCTCCGCCTCCTCCAATGTGGGGAGGAGTAACAGTTCTTAAGTGATCAGCATTTCCCTTTGTTGTTTGGGTGTGGTGGAGGGATGAATCTCCATTGAAACCCACTGGTTGACTGTACTGAATAAAATGGGACTATCAGTAGCAATTTGCAGCTATGGCAGTTTGTGGAGGTGTTCATACCTCAGAATTCAGGATGCAAGTTTCACTGAAGCCTCATTCCAGTGAAGCTACTGGTATGTTGTCTGGTGTTTATGCCCAGGTTATTGTGAGCCCTTAATGTCCTTGGATTCATTATTGTAACCTGCTTGCTCCTTGTTTTTTGGATACCTTCAACAAACTCCACGGCCCATGCTCTATCAGTTACACCAGTGCAGTACCACGGAAGTCAATAGAGCTGTACCAGGCTACGAGAGAGAAGAATTTGTTGTCAAATGTCCTATTCCAGTATTATTGGTTCTCCTGTAAAACATTGGTGGATGCCTTGAGGCTTAATTTCATTTGTTTCAAAGTCCAGGTCTGGAGCACAGAAGGTATCTTCTTGAACCTTATGCCAAATTCATCTTCTCTTTCTGTCTGGTCTACCTGATGAGACTGATTCCCCCCCCCCCCCTTTTTTCTTTTTTTCACTGCAGTGTTTCTTTCTTCTCCACAGGCCTGGTGTGATCACCATGCAAGCACTTTCTGAAGAGGACCGAAAGCTTTGGATGGAGGCTATGGATGGCCGGGAACCGGTAAGAAGGGACAGTAATGAATACCTGTCTAATGAAGACTCAAAAGGCTCTTTTTGTGGCCCGATTGTCTGCTGTGAAGCAGTGTGTCACGCTGCACTTGCCAACCTCCATTAGCACTGTATCCGTGGGGCAGCTCTCTGGTTCTGGCATGAGAATCCTTTAATACTCTGGTTAAATATTGAGGTAATACTCTATCTCCTGTGCTTGGATGGCTGGAGGGCTCTGGCTACCTTTGCTCCTGTGGAACATAGGCTAAACTAGCACCAACATGCTCCTGTGCTGCTGTGTTGTGTTAACAGGAAATCACAGCAACACGATCTAAGGAAGAACATATACAGTGTGTGATTTGCAGGGTTTTCTGCGGCCTGCTGTTCTCAGGGGGCTTTACAGTGTTCCAGTAAGAGTCATAGTGCTACCCCCCTCCCCCTTCAGCAGCCCATGTCTTGTGATTGTGTTTACTCCTGCTTTGCCAAAGGAGCACAGCAAATGGGTTTCACAAGTGGTGGAGAAGATGGAGGTTTCCCTGGTATGCCACTTCTGCTGGTGAATGTGGAGGACTTTTAATATTGATAATGCATGAGTTTTCTGTTGTAATTTTATTCTAGCGCTCTGTTACAGCACAGTAATAAACAGTCCAGGTTAGTTCCTATGTACTATAAAGACCAATTGGCTCTGAGGCCTGAAGTGTAGGAGCAGGATTTTATATTGTACTGTGAGAATTAATGTATGATTTGATTTCATCCTGCTAGCCACCCTTTTTGAATAGCAGAAAGGAATCACAGACCAGAATAATCCTTATGACCGATTATGGTCACCCTTTTGTTTTAGGATAAGTTATAATGTCTACTATGGTTTTCTATGTGTATTACAAATTAGGCATTCTAGTTAAATATACATTTCTTTGTTTTAAGGTTTTAGTAAGTAAGAGACAGGATCTTGTATTGTATCTATGTTAAGGAGATTAGAGGAATGTTGAGGGCCTGAAGCCCCAATGTGAATTGTTTTAGTTATAAGATTTAGCAAGGCTTGATTTACAATGTCTTCTGCTGAATATACAGTACTGCTGTCTGTATACCTTTGAAGGTTTCTGTAAGAGATTGTTTGTGAGAATGAGGAATGCATGCATCAGGAAAAGATAAGGTGTGAAAGCCATCACAAATGTCCAGATGGTCAAGAAAAAGTGAGAGACTTGGAAAGACCAGGAGACAATCAGGAAACATCCATTGTATCTGATGCTAAACATGTTAGCAGCATTGACGACCTCAGAGGTGAGGCAGGCACCCCCGAAGGCGAGACAACAAATAGAGGATAACGATGGGAAGCCCGACAATAACCATCAAATGATAACAGCACTTAAGGACTAATGATTACAGGATGACATTGCAAAATGCATGGACTCAAATGGGAATTTACAACTATAAAGCTGGGGTGTTTTGCCATGGAACTCTGGGTTCAGTCCTGCAAGCTACAACAGACTGGTAACTATAAACATCAACTGGCAGGAGTGTGTGTGTGTGTGTGTGTGTGTAGCATATGCTAACTGTTGTATTTTCAATAAATGCTGCGTATTTGCCTTCTCCTGAAAAGATCCCGTGTGCTTTGTATGAGCATAACAGAAGAAGAAAATTATTATCTAAGGATTAAAGCAGTGGTTGAGATGAAGCTCGAATTGCATGACTGCAGGTGCTGTTTAAACTCTTGGGCAATATTTTAAGGTTGTGACCCTCACATTTCAGAATGTGCACCATTTAAAAGATGCTACATTCAAAGTTGATAAAAGGAAGTGCAGAATTAGATTGTGGGTCTCCATTGCCACAGGAAGTCACTGAGGCTTAGAATTTAGCAAGGTTCACAAAGGAATTGGACATTTATGTGAATAACAAGAATATCTGGAATTGTTGTCATCAATAACTATACATTTTGGAAGAGTTTTTGACCTCATGCTTCAGGGTTTAGGTCAGTCTCTGTCTATTAGAGATCAGGATGAGACCATATCTGCCCACTGTGGGTCTCTCACAACTTCCTTTGAAGCATCTGGTGCTGGCTGTTGTGAAAGACAGGATATTGATTTAGATGGACCCTGGGTCTGATTCATTAGGGCAATGCCTGTAGTGGTTGCTTATCTGTTGCTGGCTGTGTGCTAGAGAAGTGGTGAGTAAGCAAAGGTGAAACATGCCTGTATGCAGTGGGCTGGACACCTGTTGTGACAATTTAGGGGGCGGTTGCATAGCAGAGGCTGTTCTTGGTCAGGCCACCTATTTTTGGACTGGTTGCAATGGTTCAAAAAACCAAAAGGCTTAAGTGTATGTGCCCTGGTTACTATTCAAATATGGCATTTCCTCACTGCTTTCTGTAAACTCTTCAAGTTTTGGAGAAACTGTGATGTTTGATCAGTTACTCAAACAAATGAAATACTGATTCTCCCCCCGGCCCCCGCAATGGAACTCTGACACTAAAACGGAGTTCTGGGCAGTGCTTAATTGTAGCTACAGACTCCTCATTTCCAGGAACAGTCTCCTGAGGAAGGCTTCATGCATAGAGGGAAAGTTGGCAGGCACCAGAAAGAAATGGGGTTAGTGCAACTGGGTGTATGTTATAATGCCAAAAGCCCAGCACGTCCCACCACCTTCCTTTTTTCCCTGACTTTTTGGGACCCCTGTACATGATAGCCTGTCCTTCCCTTCGCTTCTTGTCTAGCTGGAAGCAATCATATTAAGAAAATATTCCTATATAATTCAAATCAAGTTCTCTGGCTCCCATATATGAGCTGTCTTTTCTCTTTTTTAAATTACGATCCATCTGGTTTCTGCAGTGGCTGCTACAGAAGTGAGATGGTAATATTGCTTCCTCCTCCTAACTGCAATAATAAAAATAGCACAATCAATTAAAGAGTGAACAAGACATGTACAGTAAAACACATGACATGATCACAAATTGTCCTTCTCTCGTCCTTGTAATCGTCTACTCTCCCTACCCCAGCTTCACTGGACCTTTTGTTGTGACATGTCAAATATAAGCCCCGTGATCCTTCAATTGCTTACGCAGATCCATTCACCCAGGTTTAGTCCTGTAGACTGCATCAGGTTTTGCACAGGTGGTAGAGTCAGTCTGTTAGGATTACAGGATCGGTGCCACAGATTGTAAGCATCTCTGGTCGGTGACTGTGTCTCTTACTTGTTTGTAAAGTGCCACACATGACAAAAGGTGCTATAAAATAATAAATAATACTGAGCAGCCCAGACTTCCTGTTGGTGGCCCTAGTTTTATGTGAACTAGTTCAAAAACAGTCCAGTCCTTCATACTGACCACTGCGCATTTATTTTCTTCTCCATAATGCCCATCTGTTTAGGTGGCTTGCTAGTTTAGTACAGTGGTTTTCAAACTATTTTTTCTGGGGACCATGTTGAAGAAAATTTTTGATGCCCGTGACCCAACGGAGCTGGGGATGAGGGGTTTGGGGTGCAGGAAGGGGTTTTGGGTTGGGGGGGTCAGGGCTGGGGCAGGGGGTTGGGATGCGGGAGGGGGTCAGGGCTCTGGGCTGGGGGTGCAGGCTCTGGGGTGGGGATGAGGGGTTTGGGGTGTAGGAAGGGGCTCCGCAGAGGTTATGGGGGGCTCAGGGCTGGGGGTTGGGGTGTGGGAGGGGGTCAGGGCTCTGGGCTGGGGGTGCAGGCTCTGGGGTGGGGCCAGGGATGAAGGGTTTGGGGTGCAGGAGGGGGCTCTGGCTTGAGGGAGGTGTCAGGGTTGGGGCCTGGGGTTGGGGCGCAGAATTACCTCCCGCGGCTCCCAGTCAGAGGCTTCCCACCTGTCCCGGCACCACAGACCGTGCTGCGTCCTGGAAGTGGCCAGCAACAGGTCCGGCTCCTAGGCGGAGGCGCGCAAGCGGCTTCGCGCAGCTCTCACCCACGCCCACCCCCCCGCACCTCCAGCGCCCATTGGCCGGAAACCGGCCAATGGGAGTGTAGAGCCAGTGCTTGGGGCAGGGGCAGCACGCAGAGCCCCATGGCCCCCCTGACTAGAAGCCGGACTCCCTGCTGCCCGCTTCCGGGACGCAACGCGGTGTCAGAAAAGGTAGGCACTAGCCTTTTAACGTCCCGGTCGGCGGTGCTGACCCAGAGCAAGGCAACCCAGCACAGTACATGCTGCGACCCACGGTTTGAAAAACACTGGTTTAGTACATCTACCTATGCAGGTTATCACTTTGGAGATGCAATGACTGATGTATGTTTATAGCACTTTGAACTGGCCATCCATGTACACCACTGGCACCCTCACCTACTGAAGCACCGTACAGAATCGCAGTCATAAGGCATTAGTGGTGAAAGCACAGTTGGTGGATAAGGCAGATTCCTTGTCCTTGGTCCACCTCCTCCCCATCTCTAAAGTTACAGGAAATTGGGTTGTAAATTTGTTGCGTGTGGTTTTGTCTTATGACACCAGGATGTCAGTTGTTAGGCTTACTTCACAAAGTCTGCTTTGCACAATAAGTAAGTTTAACCTCTAGACTCCCAGAACTATGCATTGTGATTCTTTTTTTTCTTACTTTATTTTACTGGCCTAGAAAAGAAGCTGATCTCACTTCCAGTCTTTTTCTTGCTTGAAAGGTTCAACACAGAAAAAAATTGATAGTGTTGGATATAACTCCATGAACGAATTTAGAAGCCCAGTGTGTAACGATATTAAAGTGGATTCAGTTGCATTTTTTTTATTGCACTTACTTTAAAACTAAAAACCAATGCAGTGCTATTATTTAACCAGGACTAAATATGGAATGTGAGTTATTAGCCAAGGTATTTTAACAAATTGAAAAGATTTACCATACCTTCAGTGCTAAGCGCAACAGTCAGATAGAGATGACTTTAGCTTTCTATTAGCTTTCACTGGTATAATTAGTTGTACTAAAAACCACAAGTTTCTTTTGATTTATATCACTCATGGAGGCTAGAAACAAGGGAAGGCTTAGTCTCAACACAGAGCATTTAAACTGGCTTTTCGTTAATTTTTTCAGCATTAAAATGTATTGGTCTCCCCTCCCCCCCAGTCAAATATTGAAATGTATGTTTGGGGAAGGGGACATGCCAAAGCTAGTGCTTCTTTATAGGAGACTGAGTGAAGGATAAAATGTGTATGTACTCAGAAAGGTGACACGTTGTGGGATTAAAAGAGGCACAAATTAGGCTGTTTGCTTTGTGGCAGAGAACAGAACAAGATAAGCAGTTTAGTAAGATTGGGGCTTTTCTTGCCAAGTCTTCACTGAGCATGCCAGCCAGAGGAGAGAACATAGGGTCAGTGTTACCTTGTTACTACTTTCCAAAACACTAGTGATCAGAGCCCTAAAGATCATCTTCACATAAACACCTCCTGAAATGTGCCACAACTTTCCTGAAGCGTTTGGAACTTCAGGTGTTAAAAGCTATTTGTCAAGAAAAATTAGTATAGTTGTAGCTGTGCGGTTGCAGGATATTAGAGAGACCAGGTGGATGAGTTAATGTCTTTTAGTGGACCGACTTCTGGTGGTGAGAGAGGCAAGCTTTTGAGCCAGGCAGAGCTCTTCTTCAGATCTGGGGAAGGTACTCCAGGTGTCACAGCAAAATGCCAGGTGGAACATATTGTTTAGCATTGTGCTGGTGTAAGGGGACTGTTGCCCCCTTACTAACATTCAGTGGGGGTGTTTTGGCTGGCTAGCTCCCAGCACTAAAAGGGGAAGGGTCGATGGCAAATCAGGAGCCTGAGACTGACAGTCCCCAAGAACAATGGGGAGAGGCCAATGCTCCAGATCAGCCTGATTGACAGGGCGGGCAGGCTAATCAGAGAGTCAGGAGGCCAGGGGGGTCCCGTCCTCTGTGTGAGCTGGAATGGCCTGAGTCAGACAGAGTGGGGCCGAGCTAAGGAGAGAGCAGGGGCCCGAGCTAAGTTGCTGGAAGCAGAGCTGCAGCCCCAAAGCCAGAGCACAGCCCAGAGAGAGCAGACCTGCCCTGGGAGGAGAGCTGCAGCCACCAGAGCCAGAGGGGCCAGACAAGCAGCCAGGAAACAGGTCAGAGCTGGGAGCAGAGTCACAGAAGCAGCCAGCAGAGCTGTAGCAACCAGAGCCCCAGAGAAGCAGCCCAGGGAGCTGAAGGCAGAGCAGCAGCAGCGCTGAGGCAGAGTGGTGGAGCTGGAGCTGGGGCTGGAGCAGTCTGGAGCCGGGTGCGGTGAGCAGCCGGGGAGAGTGAGGGGGACCCTGGGCAGTGGGCCCAGCACAGGGAGACGCCTCAGCCAAGAGGCCTTGCAGGCCAGACTTGGAGGGGGATCATAACCCTGACCGGGCAGGGGCGACGCTGGGAAAAAGGGTCCTGCCACCTAGAGCCTGAGAGCGTGTGGCCACCGCCAGAGCAAGTGTCCAACCCCCAGCGTCTCTGCAGCACAGCCAGGGCCTGAGAAGGAGCCTGGGACCTACAAGGAACAGACTGTGACCTGCCCTGACGTTCCAAAGACACTGTTTGTAATGTTCCCTGCCACAGAGCAGGGTGATGTGTTTTCCTTTAACCTTTCCCATTTTTCCTTATTCTTTTTTAAAATTAATTGTTAATTAAACAACTTGTATTTGCTTTAAATTGTATGAAATGATCAGTGGGTCAGGGAGGTGCCCAGTGCAGAGAGAGTACCCCGGAGTGGGGACACCCTAGCCCCTGTCCTGGGTGACCACAGCAGGGTTGGGGGTTGAGCCCCCCAGGAATCCTGGGCCCAGCCTTGTCGGGGTTTACGAGGACTCTGCCAGACAGGAGAGTGGAAGGGGAGTCCTCAAGGGCAGGGAGGCCTCTGGGTAAAGGAAGTGGGAGCGAGGACTCAGATCCTTTCGCTAGCCCACTTCACCGGGGTAGTGCAGAAGCCAGGAAAGTTCCCCACAATAGCGGGACCATTCCCCTGCTTAGACTGGGATGCTCAGAGTCCCTTTCCCAGAGCTGAAGAAGAGCTCTGCGTGACTTGAAAGCTTGCCTCGCTCACCACCAGAAGTTGGTCCAGTAAAAGATATTATCTCACCCACCTTGTCTCTTAAAACAAACAAAGAAAAGCAGCTTAGTCCATAAGTCACATCCTGGCTGAGCTGTATTAACTCATTGCACGGCCTTGACCAGTTTATAGCTACAAAATTGTGTTTTTAAAAGGGAAATGTAACATCCTGGAATTCTAGGGGACAAAATATGGTACAGGAGGATCTGAGCAGCTCAGTCTTAGTAGGTAAATGGTAATTGCCCTTCAAAAAAAAAAAAAAAAAAAAAAGGAGGGGGGGAATAAAACACACAGATACTTTTTATATTGATCATTTCGGGTAGGAGTCACTTCTTGGAACTGGTGGACATTGCTGTAAACCGAAATAGCCATCTCCCTGGTTATGCTGAGGCAATCAGTGCCAGGCCTTGCTTTGTGTGCTTCCTAGTATAGCATGCTAAAATAAAGTTACAAAATCTGGTCTTTCTTGGTCCATTTTCCCTTTTGTTTTTCTTTCCGCTTAATTCCTTAGTATAGTTTGCCAGCTTGGTGGGCAAGGACAGTGTCTGCATTCTCAGAAGCCCCTAGCACGCTTCTAGGCACTCTTTATTAATTAATAAATAATCCATTATGCAATGAATGAAAACTAGCGATGAGCTAACATCAAAAGGTTCACCGGTCCCATTCTGACAACCTTCCAAAAGTTCACTAGGATAACTCGTGGAGAGAATTAATAATAGACGTTAGGGCCAGATTTTCCAAAGGGCAACCTCCCCATTGTATTATCTGCTGTGTTCTGAGCACTTCTGGTTGCTTTGTTCAGGTTCCTAAAGGGGCACAGAGCTCTTGTGGAAAATCTGGCCCCATTTGTTAGTGCTAAGAACTTTAGAAAGCTCAATAGTGGTTAGGATTGAACTAACGGCGGCCCACAGTCTATTCCATCCATTCAAATCTAACCCATACTGAACTTTTCTTTTGACCTCCTGGGATTATTAGATTCCCATTTTGGGTTAACTTTGTTTTTCAAGTTGCTCCAGTGCACCTGACCCTAATAACTACAGCCTGAGATTATGGTGAATCCACTGTCAATAGCCAAATGGCATAAAGAGTTTCAACAGTTCTCAGCATGCCACTTCAATGCATGGATAAATTGCTTGATCTGGGCATGCATGCGAGCACACACATATATACAGGGGTATGCCTGTGCTGCGATCGGAGGTGTAATTGCAGATCATGTAGACACGCCCTGCTACCTTTAATCTAGCTAGTGTGGCTAAAAGTAGCAGGGAAGGTGTGGTGGCAAGGGCTTCAGCATCAGCTGAACAGCACACCTGGAACTCTGGCTATTTACTCATGTTCCTAGCCCATTGCAACATCTGTGTTGCTGCATCTTTGCTGCTATTTTTAGCCGCACTAGTTGGATTAAAGCTAGCACAGGTGTGCCTACCTGAGCTGCGGTCACACCTCCAACTACAGTGTAGACTTACCCAGAGCCTCAGTTCTGTAACTGCTGAGCTGCACAGAAAACTCGGAATCTGTCAGTGAGCGTGTGGTCTCTGCCGGTGCCAGATCCTGCAAGGTGCTGACAGCCCTCAAATTTCGTGAAGTCAGTGGGAGCTGAGAGCACTAGGCACTTTAAAGGGACCACATAAGGCTTGATTTTTTTTCAGAGATGCTGAGCCACCTGCAGCTCTATAGAAGCAGACTCATATTTAGCATGTAGCATAATTTCCCCCCGCCCCGCCCCGAAATCTGTTTCAGAGAACGCACTACACGTGTATATAAGATCCATTCTGACCTTTCCACAGTGACTCTGCCTGTGCTATCTGCTCCTCCGACAGACTCCTTTGTAACCCTCGAAGCCATGCCACTGGTGTCCTCTCCTGACAGCCCTGTTAAACAGCATCTCACTCTGCTAATACAGCTGTTGTTCTGGCCCAAAGAGAAAGCTCTGCTTTTATTGTTCAGGTCACACACACGCTTATTTACCTGCATGTGTGGTTAGGCTATCGGTGGAGGAGATGGTTAACAATCCCAGGAATGTAAGTAGCCTGCCTAGCACAGAACTCGGTTCCTTCTGAGCTTGCTCTTTCCAGAACCAGAAGAGCAAAAGACTATACAAACCTCGGCCAATTTTACATAAAGCATGCAACAGGATGCTCTGCTGCTAAGACTACAGCAGCTGGATGCCACGTTGCTCTTGCAGTGTTTGGAAGGAAAGGCCAGTAGAGGAGGCAGGGGCTGAAACGCTGTGGGAGGGGTTCTCCACCAGAAAAACACAAAATGGAGAGGAGGAAAAGATTTGGGTGTGGTGAATTGCCATGTAGGCTGTTGTCCACTAGATGGCAAGCTGAGACCAACAGGCTCATTGCACTTGGGCCTGGAGGTAAAGGAGAGCTGGGATCTCCAGCAGAGCAACTGGCCTAGTGCCATTCCCCTGTTCTCAGTGGTTTATAACTCAGCTATATAAAAGATGGGGTGGAAAAAGTGCCCTGCACCAAAACCTGGTAATCTAGTGGCCATGCAGGATACCCTAGGGTTAATCGCTGGGATCTCCCTCCCCAGGCCAGAGGTGGCTTGGCATGCTGTGGGAGGCAGTGTGCCCAGCTGTGAGAGAGAAGGAGGGGGGCGGCCGTGGTGGAAAAAGGAAGGGAGAGACAGTGCCTCACTTCACCCTGCACCAGTCTCAGTCCCTCCAGCTGCTTGCATGTGGCACAGTGCTTTTATTTTTTTGGAGTGGATTTATGAGGCGGAGACATTGTTGAGCAGCAAGGAGTGGGTGCCCCCTCCCTCAGCCCTTTCAGCACGACAGCAGCAGCTGAAGGAGAATCCTGACTTTCTCTCTGAGCACTGTGCAGCACTAATGTCCTGACTTCCAGAGGGGCAGCAGAGAACCAGAAGCAGGCAGTGGTGCCAAGTACAGAGTAACGGACTACACAGCCATGTCCCTTTTCCTCTTCCCTGCCTCCCCACCCACTTAGTTTTGTTTCTTCTTCCCAACTGGGCTAGTTTTGCTCCCCCCCCCTTTAAGCCATACCCCCCTAAACTCTTCAAACCTCTTCTGATCTTCCCCCTTCCCTGCTGTTCCAGCTAATCTCATGGCCTCCAAGCAGCAACAGTTCAAGTCCATCTTCTGCAGCATAGATGCCAAAAGTCCCCTTTCGTCCCTACCAAAAAAAAAAAAAAAAAAAAAATCAAACCTCAGCATACTCCTCCTGAGGAAAACATTGTTTTGGGCTCTTCCCTCCTGCTGTCAGGTTAAAGGAGCTGCTGGCATTTTTCAAGCCAGGTAGCATTTTTGAAGTAAACCGAATGGAGATGAAAATCCTCTAAACCACAACTCCCTTCCCATTTTCATTATTTATCTATTTTCCCCACCTCCTCCCTCTCTGCTTCCTTTTCCTCACCCCATTCCCTCTTGCATGTGAACTTGCTCTAGTCTGGGGCAGGGTAGAGGGAAGCGATGTTCAGAGTGCAAAGTTTCCCAGTGTTTATAAACTGCGTTTCAGCCCCATTCCATGGAGCCGTCCATTCGTCTTCTATTCAGAGGCAGCGCAGAGAGCTCAGTGACTGTGGATTCAGTCGTTGTTGGAATTGCATGTTACCATGGTGATCTGCTGTGACCATATTAATAAATCTCAACTCCTCTCTCTGTATTTGTGAAAGAAACAATACAAATACACCCACGTTTCTGAAGTGCCTTTGAAATGAGATCAAGTTTGTACTGTAGAAGGCACAAAGGCTCTTTGGCATGACCTCTTGGTACAGGATGTTGGGGGTATATGGTGTAGAGGTAGCATACTGGAGATGTCTCTCTGGTGCTGTATTAGATTAGACTGGGCAGTGCTTTATAATTCCTCGGTCCTTGCCATGTAGGTCTAATGTGCCACATATGACCAGGGACCTTACTTCTAGTCCACAAAAATGGGGCAGGATGTGTGGAGACTGCAGGTGAATGTAGGGCACTAGAAACAGGATGGTGGCCTGTGAGAGAGTTGATGGGAACCCAGTGGTTCCCCGGAATGATTTTTTTTTAATTAGAGCTGTGACATTCTAATGTGTATCTGCCTCTGAGACTATGCAATATAAAAATGCATCAGTCCTTCCTTGCTAACTTCCCCATTCCCTTTTTGCAACGGTCTGCCAGCTGTAAATATTATCTTCATTCTACATTTTAAAAAGTGTACCCATTGGAAGGACTGCCAAATCCCACTGTGTGGAAGAAAAGCAGTGTCTGCCTGTTTAAGGTTTATGGTTTTTTTGTTTAGTACTTGTGAATTGTGCCAAATGGACCTCCCTGGAAACTGATTTTCTGTCTCAGATCGCAGAACAGGTACATTAAGGGTACGTCTACACTACAAAATTAGGTCAATTTTATAGAAGTCAATTTTTAGAAAACGATTTTATACAGTCAATTGTGTATGTCCCCACTAAATGCATTAAGTCGGCAGAGTGCGTCCTCACTACCGTGGCTAGCATTGACTCAAGGAGCGGTGCATTGTGGGAAGCTATCCCATAGTTCCTGCAGTCTCTGCTGCCCATTGGAATTCTGGTTTAAGTTCCCAATGCCTGATGGGGCAAAAACATTGTTGCGGGTGGTTTTGGGTACATGTCATCAGTCTCCCCTCCCTCCATGAAAGCAACGTCAGACAATCATTTTGCACCTTTTTTCCTGGTTACCTGTGCAAACGCCATAGCACGGCAAGCATGAAGCCTGCTTAGCTCACCGCTGGTGTTGCAAGCATTGTAAACACCTTGCACATTATACTGCAGTATGTGCAGAAGCTGGCTAAGAGACGGCAGCACAAGGACGATTGTGAAGAGGACATGGACACAGACGTTCCTGAAAGCACGGGATGTGGCAATTGGGACACCATGGCGGCAGTGGGGCTGGTTGATACAGTGGAATGCCGATTCTGGGCCTGGCAAACAAGCACAGACTGGTGCGACCGCATAGTGTTGCAGGTATGGGAAGATTCCCAGTGGCTGCGAAACTTTTGCATGCGTACGGCCACTTTCCTGGAACTCTGTGAGTTGCTTTCCCCTGCCCTGAAGCGCAGGAATACCAAGATGAGAGCTACCCTAACAGTTGAGAAGCGAGTGGCGATAGCCCTGTGGAAGCTTGCGACGCCTGACTGCTACCGGTCAGTCGGGAATCAATTTGGAGTGAGCAAATCTACTGTGGGGACTGCTGTGATTCAAGTAGCCGATGCAATCACTGACGTTCTGCTATCAAGGGTAGTAACTCTGGGAAATGTGCAAGTCATAGTAGATGGCTTTGCTGCAATGGGATTCCCTAACTGTGGTGGGGCGATAGACGGAACGCATATCCCTATCTTGGCACCGGACCACCTTGCCAACCAGTACATAAACCGCAAGGAGTACTTCTCAATGGTGCCGCAAGCACTGGTGGATCACAAGGGACGTTTCACTGACATCAACGTGGGATGGCCGGAAAAGGTGCATGACGCTCGCATCTTTAGGAACTCCGGGCTGTTTGAGCAGCTGCAAGAAGGGACTTACTTCTCAGAGCAGAAAATTACTGTTGGGGATGTTGAAATGCCAATAGTTATCCTTGGAGACCCAGCCTACCCCTTGCTCCCTTGGCTCATGAAGCCATACACAGGTAGCCTGGACAGTAGTAAGGAGCAGTTCAACTATAGGCTGAGCAAGTGCAGAACGGTGGTAGAATGTGCCTTTGGACGTTTAAAGGCTCGCTGGCGCTGTTTGCTGAGCATGTCCATTTGCTCCCCCATTAGCTTCAGCACTGCATCCTGCCTCTTCTCATTGCACTCACTTAATGCTTTCCTGGACTCTGCCGCTGAATGCCTCCATACATTCAGCTGTGCCCTATCAGTGTGGGAGGACTGCATGAGCTCGGAAAACATGTCATTGCAAGTGCATTTTTTTCCGGCATCTAATCTGTGATAACCTCAGGGACGGAGATGCTAGGGGGAGCATAGAAACATTTGCACCTGTGGGGGGATAAAAAGGGAGAGTAAAATTTAAGATGATACATTTCTGAGAACAAAAGGGAGACTCTTTCACAGTGAATCAAGCAATTCACAGCAGACAGCACATGTGCTTTAGGTACAAGGTTGCATTTTGCCTTTTATATTGAGCGCCTGCCGGTATGGTGACACATCACACACAGCTCGGCAACAGAGTTCGGTTTCCAGGCAGCCATGGTAAGCCAAAGAGTACGCCGGTTTGGCTTCTAATGCCTTCATAACATGTGGGAATGTTTTCCAACGGCAGCACCCTCCTTTCCCATAGCAAGCAATGCTGATTGGGTTTGCCATTTAAAAGGAGGGGCTGCGGTTTTCGGGTGGATGTGCAGCACACACCTCCCTCCACCCCTCCGCGTGGCTATTTGGGATGATCCCTTCACCCCTCCCCCCGCCCCGTGGCTATTCTCGGGGATGATCCCTTTTAGCCAAGCGCAAACAGCCCAGCATGAACGGGGTCCTTTTACTGTTCCCTTACAAAAATTCCCCTATTTCAACCAGGTGACCATGAATGATATCACTCTCCTGAGGCTAACACAGAAAGATATAGACCGAATGTTGCTTGAATGCGACCAAAACCCAGGACCATTCGCTGACATGCTTTGTGCTGCAATGATTCCAGACCACTTGCTACTGGCTTGGTGTGGTAAAGTGTCCTACCGTGGAGGATGAAATAAGGCAGCCCTCCCCAGAAACCATCTGCAAAGGCTTTCAGAGTACCTCCAGGAGAGCTTCATGGAGATGTCCCTGGAGGATTCCCGCTCCATCTCCAGACACGTGAACAGACTTTTCCAGTAGCTGTACTGGCCGCAAATGCATCCCAAGTCTTCAGGGCAAATCAAACATTAAACACAATTGCTTTTAAACCCTGTACTGTAGTTACAAATGTGCACTCACCAGAGGTGCCTTCTCCGCCTGCAGGGTCGGGGATCCCGCCTTGGGAGGGTATTGGCTCCAGGGTGATGAAAAGGTCCTGGCTGCCAGGGAGAACGGATTCACCGCTTGCCTGCTGTGCATTCTCCTCCTCCTCCTCCTCATCCACAAAATCCTCCTCCGTGTTGCGTGAGACTCCCCCCTTGCAGGTGTCCACAGACAGTGGTGGGGCAGTGGTAGGGTGCCCCCCTAGAATGCCATGCAGCTGATCATAGAAGCGACATATATGGGTCTCTGACCCAGAGTAACTGTTTGCCTCCTTTGTCTTTTGGTAGGCTTGCCTGAGCTCCTTGACTTTCATGCAGCACTGCTGTGTGTCCCTGGTGTAGCCTCTATCCACCATGCCCTGTGCGATTTTGGCATATATATTAGCATTTCTTCTTTTTGATCGGAGTTCTGCCTGCACAGATTCTTCTCCCCATACAGCAATCAGATCCAGTGTCTCCCGTTCGCTCCATGCTGGAGCTGGTTTGCGATTCTGGGGGGACTGCATGGTCACCTCTGCTGCTGAGCTCGCCACGCTGACTAAACAGGAAATGAAATTCAAAAGTTCCCAGGGCCTTTCCTGTGTACCTGGCTAGTGCATCGGAGTTGAAAGTGCTGTCCAGAGCGGTCACATTGGAGCACTCTGGGATAGCTCCCGGAGCCAATAACGTCGATTTGCATCCACACTACCCCAAATTCGACCCAGCAAGGTTGATTTTAGTGCTACTCCCCTCGCCAGGGAGGAGTACAGAAGTCGATTTAGGTCAATGGAACGGGGTTGCTTGTGTAGATGCATTCATTATAAAATCGACCTAACATGGCTAAATTCGACCTAACCCTGTAGTGTAGACCAGGGCTAAGACAGTGGATGTATGAACTTCCTCAGCCTTACCTGCATGCATCTGGCTCCAAGGTCTTTTCCATGCTAAGATTTATGGAACTCCTGGTTCCCAGCAGATGTAGCCCCATTGATTGTAGTTGCCCAGTGGTATTGGTAATATAGTTTTTTATAAATACTCATATAGGAAGGCTTAGGTGTGTTAACTTCAGCTAACTCTTCTCTGAGCATCACCATAAAAGACCATTTCATAGTACAACTACATCAAATGACCTTTTCATCCGCGGATCTCAAAAATGTTTTGCAAACATTAATTATACCTTGTGACACCCCATATGACTATAGATTTCTCCTCCCCCCCCTTTTAACAGCTACGCAAATCACTTAAAATCTTTTAGCCTCAATTTTCCTAGGTTTCTATAAAGTGAATCTGCAGCAGACTGGGGAATACATGTGAAGAGTCCTGACTTCTAAACCCTGATTCTGACTTCTAGACACAGTCCTCTGTCTGACAGGTGTTCAGTGGTGTTGGAGCCAGCCTTTGTATTTCTGCTTTAGAAAACCAATTTAGTGTTACACCATTTCTGTGTTTTATAGCAAAATAAAGCAGCAAAACTCAACCTTGCATTCCCATCCAATACATAGCCTGCTACCCTCCTCCCCTAAATTTTGCTGCTGGGAATTCTTTTCTGAAATTGTTTTTCATTTTCCTCTTCTAATTACACAAAATGGTGAAAGAGTAATTTCCCAGTGGAAATTAATGTGTCTTTTGAACTCAATCCAATGCTTTAAACCTCTGCATTCCTATCATTTTGGCTCATTCAGAAAAATAAATTAACTTGAAGGGCTTCAGTCATAACTCCCCCACACACCATGGTGTGGACAGTTGGATACAAACTAAAAATTTCCAATCTCCTCACATTACACCATAACTAACTGGAAGTTGTGACTTGGTTTGATCACTTTAATTCACCTTATCTTTGCTTTCTCAGAGGTCACTCATCTATTCTATTCTATTCTATTCTATTCTATATAGGTTCTTATGCTGTGCTCATCACCATAGTATCTGAGTGCCTTCCAGTAGTGCATTAAAATTCCCTTTGGCTGAGACTAGGGTCAATGATATCTATTGAGGATACAATATTATAGTAACAGCAAATGACCAGGTAGAGGATTTACTCGCTTAGGATTTTGATAATATCAGCAACATTTTACTCCTAGGACACTGGTTGTAAATTTGATCCCAAACTGATAGTTATCAATTAATTGTATCAAGTAATTAATTGCTAGAGCTGGTCAAAATTCTTCATTCAACTTTTATTTTTCCCAATGAAAAAAGGGCCTTTTAGTCAAAACAGAAATTTCCATATTCAATGAAGTTTTTTTGGTTTTGGGCCAAAATGGTTTGGTTTCCATTTTTGTTTTGTTTTTGACAAAAACTTTGAAACGTTGGAGAAAAACGTAGATGAAGACACAAACTTTTTAGTTCTTTTCATTGAAATTTTGGGTCTGGCCATTGCTGTCGGGTGGCTGGTTGACGTCCTGTACAAAATTAACTTGGGCCATGGCTTCATTGACAACTCATCACATCATGAAAATTGGTCCCCTTATTTGCTGCCATGTTTGAGAGGTCAAAGACTGCGTTGGTTCATGGAGTCTGAACTGCCATGTTATCCCAAGAGATGATCTCTTTCCAGGTCAAAATTGTGGTACAATGAGATGCCTGGGCTGAACCTGGTATGTGGATTAATAGAGGATTAATCAGTTGCCAAAGCTGTCAATCTAGCACCTTTCAGCACAATTAAATTTGCTCCATAAATAGCTTAAAAATACTGGGCAAGACTGAAATGCTACTTTGTGTCTGCAAAAGAGACCACCACCGTCAGGATTAAAAGCACAAATATCTTTTAGTTGGGGGAAAAAATAAGTAAAAGATGTTTTGGTTGTTACTGATAGGTCATTCTCGAGTTACCTTGGGCTCAGAACAGAGCTCTCTTGTTAAGGGCCCGGTTCTTGTTTAGAATCTACAG
Source organism: Terrapene triunguis (assembly GCF_002925995.2). Taxonomy (NCBI): domain Eukaryota; kingdom Metazoa; phylum Chordata; order Testudines; family Emydidae; genus Terrapene; species Terrapene triunguis. Next base: position 4,231,002 of record NW_020664980.1, on the reverse strand, counting down.
CTCTGAACGGTGAACCAGACATCTTTGTAGTGGGTTGTTGTGCTTCACGCAACCCTGCAAACCTCTCTGCTGATCTAAATTTGCCCATGATGTGGTGTGGAGGAAGAATTTACAGGCATTTTCCCCATCTACTTGACAGTACGTTGCTCCTCTGTAACTCCCCGCTGGCTTTCCTTGATACCTGGATGCATAGAATAGCTTTTGTGTGAATCAGACTTTTTGGGTTCACTTACCTGTCAGCTCTTGGAGAGGTGTTGTAACATTGGCTAACCCCAAAACCCTTCAGTCCTTGTAAGAAAGTGAGACGTTTCTCAGTCCAAGAATTTTATTCAAAATGAATGCAGTGACAGTGATGATCTTTGGATTCCATGGCATTAAACATCTTTGCAATCTGTCTTGCTAAAAAAAAAACCCAACCAACCAACCAACCAAACAAAAAAAAACAACCCACCACAAACAGTGGGAGAAAGGAGATTTAATTACTCCTTAAGCTTTAGTAAATCAGGCAGATCTTTGGAGGCAGCTCCAACAGCAAATCCAAGACATAAATTTTTGTGTTGATTATGGATTTACAATCAAGCTTGACTGTAATGTGATTCCAGAGAGATGAATGTTTGTAGGAAGCTAGAGCTGTTTGGTCTGTGTTGAAGAGGTTGGCTTTGGCAGTCTTCTGAAAAGGAGCCCAGAAAGCTGTGCCATAGGTGGTTTCATGAACCTCTGAAGAGCTGGATGAGATGAGAAGCTTTGAAGTTTAATAGCAGGATAAATTGTCCTCTTGTAACCTGCTGCTATTTTATCATTGCTGTCCTTTTGGTATTTCAAGACGTGATTGTAGAGTGTGTGTGTGTGTGTGTGTCTCTCTCTCTCTCTCTCTCTCTTTTATTCTCTCATATTTTTACAGTCACTCATTCGTGGTCTTACAGAGGCCACTCTTTCTTTGACACACCCAGCCCTGGACCAGACCATGGAGGGGTTTGGGGCATCTCTCCGATTCAGGCTGCTTCCAACACCCCCTCCCCATTCTTTCTCCTGTTTTAACAGCACTGTATCTGGCTTGTTTCTCCTCCTCCTTGTTGCTGTCCCCTGCCATCCACCTGCCTCCTCCCTATCTGCCTTCCTCTCTGATTTTTGACTCCTGGCTCTCTCTCTCTCACAATCTCCCGTTCATCCTCTGCGACACCAACTTCCATATTGAAAATAAGTCAGACACCTTCACTGCAGGTTTCCTCACCCTCGCCTCTTCATTTGAACTGCAGCCCTGGCTGAATTGTCTGCCTGCCAAACGGCTGCTCACTTGACTTGGTCTTTACCAAGCACTGCTCTTGCCCCACCTCTCTCTCTCTCTCTCTCTCTGACCATCCCCTGGTCTCTTTCAGCAGTGTCCATTGCCCCCCTCCACCCAGTCTCTTGGTCTTTCTGTGCCTTCCAGTCCATCAGCATTGAGGATTCATGTCTGTTCTCAGCCCTCTCCTTCCTCCCTCTCTGCCCTTCCATTGATTTAGTGGTTAATTCTCTCCTACTTCATTCTCCTCCAACCTTAACTCTCTTTGCCCCTCCCTCCCATCGCAAGGTCGGCCCTAGCTCACCCCCTCCGTCTGCTTCTGCCACTCCTGCTTGCACATTGCTGGTGGAAAGCCCAATGACCAGGCTGACTTCCTCCACTACACATTCATTTTCTCCTCCTTCAGTTCTGCCATCTTGCTAGCTAGGCAACTCTACTCTTCAACTTAATTGCATCTCACGCCTGCAATTCCAGCCACCTTTTCTGCACCTTTAATTCACTTCTCAAGCCCTCCCATCTCCTGCTCCCATTTCTCTCTGTGCACAAAATCTCACCAATCTCTTCCAAGAGAAAAAAAATGTAATGTGAGACAAGGTAGGTTAGTGTGATGGTGAATGGTCTGCAGATGGTTTCTGTGAGTCCTGATACTCCTTCGTAGGAGTGCATTGGCCAGATATGATGGGTCTGCCTGGGTTCTCTTGTTTGTGTATCCTGGGAAGCGTGTAGAAGGTCCCTGGGGTGGGTTCATGGGGGATGTAAAGTTTCTCTTGGAGTTGTTCAGGGAAGAATTTGATGGCATCCTTAAATTCCTGTGTGAATTGTGGTGTGGCGTGGGGTGTCCCTTTTCTTTTTCATCGCTAAACTCGCTGAATGCGCTGTCTCCAATCGTTGTCTGGAATTCCTCTCTCCATTTCCATCCTAGACCCTCTCCAGTCGAGCTTCTACCCCTTGCAATCCACTGAAGCTGATCTTGCCAAAGTCACTAATGAACTCTTCCTACCCAAACCTGAGAACCACTGCTCCGGCCTCACCCTGGATGGGTCAATGCCTGTGACACAGGCGACCATACTCTTTTTGAAATCTTGTCCTTCATCGGGTTCTGTGACTCTGTCCTCTCCTAGTTCTTCTCCTACCCTCCCATCTCCTGCTCCCATTTCTCTCTGTGCACAAGATCTCACCAATCTCTTCCAAGAGAAAACTAACAAAATGTAATGTGAGACGAGGTAGGTTAGTGTGGTGGTGAGTGGTCTGAAGATGGTTTCTGTGAGTCCTGATACTCCTTCGTAGGAGTGCATTGGCCAGATATGATGGGTCATATGATGGATTCCTTCAGTGTGTCCTTCATCAGATCCTTCTCATCGCTCCTCTACAGCTTTCTGGGTGGGGTGGGGGGGGGGAAGTGTTCACAGGGTCTTGTCCTGGATCTCCTTCTCTCCTCCCTCTACCCAGAAAAAAAGGTGTAATCTCATCTGCAAACAGAAATTCAATTACCATCTCTATGCAAGTGAGTCACAGCTCTAGCTCTCTGCTCCAGACCTGTTGTCTTCCACCCAAACTCAGATCTTGACTTCTGTCTGTGAAATCTCCTTGTGGATGTCTAACCACCAGCTCAAGCTCAGCATCACCAAAACAGAGCTCTCTGTCCCTCAGGCCTGTAACCTGGGCTTCATCTTCAACTTGGACTTCTCTTTAGGTCCTCAAATCTAGGCTAGGTCTAAAGCTTGTTAATTCTTTTTGTATCACACCTCTAAGATATTAGAGAGACAAGGTGGGTGAGGTGGTATCTTTTATTGGACCAACTTCTGTTGGTGAGAGAGACAAGCTTTCGAGCTTGGCAGCCCTGACAGCCTGAGAGGATCTGAAGTGCGTTTGGACCACAACACTAAGTGCAAGCAGCATCTCAGTTCGGCTGGAGATGGGTCAAGTTTCAACATTTCTACTTTGATAGACCAAAAAGATGGAGACCTTGCTCCCAGCTATTCAATTTCCACTTTGCTTGTTGCCTCGACACTTCAGCCTGTTACTGTAGCTCTTTGTTAATATTTTTCTGTGTGTCCTTTGTGTCCTCAAGAGGCTTAAAAAAACCAACCAACCCAAACTTCTAATCTGAATCAGGAATCTCACCAAGTTGCACACTGACTAGTCTGTGTATCCTCATGTTCTTACCTCTGTTCCCTTCGTCCTTCCTCTCCCCTCACCCTCCTGTCCTTTGTTTAAACCCACTTGTAGTATCTTCACAAGCAAGCTCTTAAGGGTCGTATTTAGTCTGTACATCACTTATCACAGTGAGGCCAGTCCTTGACTGGAGCCTCTAGGTGTTGGAAGAAGAATAATGAGTCTCTTACAAGTGCTGCTTCAGTTTGTGATAGTTTAATAAATTGTATATAATTCATTATCTCCAAGTTGCTTGTGCTCCATGCACCCAGTTTTCCCCCCTTGTTTAACAAGACGCCCAGGTCCCAGATGAGATCTACTTAAAAGCTGGGAGAAACATCTTTTAGAGTCCAGATGTAATTTTAAAAAAAATAATTTTATTTCTTCCCTTTGCCAGAGAGGTTTGCAGTTTCTGGATGCTCTTGTGTCTGGCCCTTCTGTGTCCATAGCTTCTCTGGAATTCCAGGTTGGAATGGTGTGTCTTATCCCTTTTTCACCTGCTGCAAGCTGAGATTTCAGCTTTTCTTTTATATATCCATTGCCATATTTGGCTTTGCCTTTGAAGTTGGATTAGTGGAGTGTGCAGCAAAGATCCAGGGTTTATGTACGCTACAAGGGTTACAGTGGCACAGCTTTGGTGCTGCTGCTAATGCCTCTGTCGTATAGACACTTGCTTCAGTGACCGAAGGGGTTTTTCTGTGATTGCAATTAATCCACTTTCCCAAGAGGTGCTGTCTAGGTTGGCAGAATTTTTCACAGCCTTGAGTGATGTAGCTAGGTCGACCAAAGTTTTAGGTATAGACCAGTCCCCAGTCGGTGCAGAGTGTGGCAGCCCACTTGCTTGGTGGCATGGGTTAGCTGGAACATATTACATCTCTGCTCTGTGATCTGCGCTGGCTTTCCCTCTGCTTCTGGGTTCATTTCAAGGTTATAGATCTGTTGAGAAATGGTTACCTGAGAGACTATCTGTCTGCTTGTGCCCCATTACAACAGCTGAGATCCCTCAAGGTACATTTGCAGACGGAATCCCTATGACTTTGTTCTTGAGGATTGAAGGCAGTGCATTTTCAGCATTCACCCAGAGCTCAAGTTTGCTGACCTTCAGAACATAGTACAAGTCACATCTTTTGGGTAGAATATTTATATGGCTGGCTGTGAGAGGGAGAGAGCACTATTTCTATTGCCTGTTGTGAGCAACGGAATGCATTGTGGTTTTATTTCTGCCTTGGACCCAGATACCAACATGATACGTGCCTACAAATATTTCAAGAAAATAACTGCTCACCTGGCACTAATCTATTCAAATACATTTCCCCTAGGGAAACCGCCTAACTGGCTCACTATATTTCAAATATGCCTATGTCAAAACCTTTAATGGTTTTGTGTGGGCTATCATCTGTTGAAAGCCAGTATCTGCCTCTATTTTCCAGTAGTGCTGAGACAGTGTAGAGTTGTTGTAAGTTGAGTGATGGAAGCTAGCAAAATCTTTATTACTTAAAGATAAGAAAATGGCCTTTTAAAAAGGTATTTTCCTAGGAAACTTTTCTCTGCAGCTACTGGTTTTTGCTGTTCCTGCTTTATATTATATTTTTCCAGATGGATTAACTGAGGCCCAGACAGGATAAGTGTCTTAACTCCAGGTCATAGAGTGATTGTGTTGCTCAGCTTTGATTAGGACCCAGGCACCCACCTCTCTGCTGGATCTGTCCCCAGGCTTTTCCAGCTATGAGGTTAGTCTCTCTGAGAAGACACAAATTAGCCAAGAGCACCTACCCAGTCATGGACCAGGACACCATAGTGCAAGGCGCTGTGCAAACACAGAACAAAAAGAGCCCCAGACAGCTCACAATCGAAGTACCTAACTACCTTTAACGGTTGGGAGTAATTATCACACTTAAACATGTTTTACAGCAGAATGAATGTGAGACATGTTTGCATTAAGACATTTTTAAATGAAGATGATCTAACATAATTCAAAATTAAGCTAGTTGTTGCTTAGTTTAGTATCCTTGCTCTGACTGTCTGAAGACAGTGAAAGATAAGGTGGGTGGGTGTGGGTTTTGGCTGGACTCGAGGAGAAGGGGTGTTTTTCATTATTGTTTATACATCCTACAAAACCTAGGGGAAGTTGTTAAATGAGTAGAGGTTCCCCCTTTTAATTAATCACTTGAATTTTCCACATATATCTGCATATTCTGCTGCTGCTCCATTGAAATTTACTTAAAATGCTGCTCTGTGAATCTTTCACTTTATTAGATGCTTCAAAGATCTGTTTTTCTAAACCGGTTGACCTTTAGCTAAATTATTATGGAGGGAGGCTACTGTATGTCTAACATGGTTTGTACATTGTTGCTTTCCCTTGCTTTCAGCTGCCTGCTGCTGGATTTCTCTTTGACATTCAGGCAGGGTAGGTTGACAGCTTGACCCAAGTAGTTTTTTTCTTTAGGTAGAAAACATAATGGGTTATATAACTGAGCTGAGCTAAGCACTCCAGATGGCTGGCAGGTAGCCCAGCCAACTTCAGCTTTGGATGCACTTGGGAATGCCAGCACTTGTAATAAAACGCAGGCTAATTTTTAATGAGAACCATCATTTAGTTTAGCTCTGACACACAGCAGAGCCAGACCTAAACTGAGGATTCAAGCCCCCAGATGTTTCACTTTGATTACCAAATGCAAACATCACTGTAAAACCGTGAGGTTAAAATCTGCGTTTGAAGGAGGGAGAAGAGAGAGGGGAAGATGCATGGACTTCAGCATGCTAGTTCTGTGTTGTACAGTAGGCAGGAGGGAAGGAAGGAAGGAAATAGGGAGTTGCCAGGGATACTAGACCTAATGGCTCAAATGAATGGCCCTCTAGACGTTAACAGCAGGATTATGAAACCTGTTGAATCTTGCACCTTAGAATCAAGGCGCATTCCCTCCTCAAGGGGGTTTGGAATGATGGGGGCTGAAAAGGTTAAAATTCTCTCTCTTTTAGTTATTCTCCTGGCTCTGAGACCTTGGTAGGTTATTTCTAGCCACAACAGAGCAAAATCTGGCTTGTGGTGTGAAAACTGGGCCTGCGGACAAGATTACAGCAGAGCTGAGAAGAGGGAATTGGCCAGGTGTCAAGGCGAGTCACTATTTTCCACATGAGCCTTTTCCCCTCCATGCTCCGCTGGCTTTCCGCTGCTGGGCGGTGTTCTAAGCTGGCCACTCTTCTGTGACAGCCCGCCAAGGTGACTGTGTGTCTGGTGCAAACAACTCTTTGATTCTGGAACACGGGGGACCAGCACTGAGGTAGGCAGTTTTTGGTTTTGATGATGCTATAGGCAGAGTGGAACCTGTTCTCCTTTCGCTATCTTTTCTGGACATTTAGACTTCTCCATACAGTCTCAACTCCTCAAATAGCAGCACAATAACAAGGTTTGCAGTTGGACACATGTGGTCATTTAGCATAATGGCAGCTTTGCGGCCTTTGCCTGTTCTGCCTGTCTGTAGTATATACAGTAGTAGCCTTCTCTAGTGGGCATGGCACAACAGTGGGATAAGTCAGGATCTCAACTCCATGACAGCTGGAGCAGCTGTTCTGGTGCAGAAAACAATTCAAGAGTTATTAAAGACCTGGAACTTTTCCACGGGAACTTGCTTTTGAGACTAGAGTCCAACAAATGTGTCCATTGCTAATAATAATAATAGCCATTACACAATGTAAAAATCAGACCTGTAAATGTGCCATTGCTTTTGGATATTTGGTGCTGACAGAGGTGAAAGCAAATGATGTCCAGGAATGGTTAGTGAGCCATACACATTTAGAATCCGCGAGATGATACTGAGGATGTACTAGAGCCACCAATGTCCTAACCAATTAGAAGCGGCAATTGTTTGGGGTGCAGCTCTGTGCTGCGCTAGGTACTCTGGAATGGATTGGTGAGGAATACATGCAAATGTATCCATTGAGGCTGCTTGTTTAGGCTGTCCTCAAAATGAATTGTGCCCAGGATCGATGGGTCTTCCTTTTGGCAGTTATTGTAGGCACATGATCAAAGATTGCGCTAGGGTTACCATACGTCCGGATTTTGCCGGACATGTCCGGCTTTT